>NC_068985.1:103144209-103163692 GCF_001194135.2 Octopus bimaculoides | reverse complement strand
GTCGTATATATATATATATATATATATATATATATATATATATGTTTGTGTCTGCGTTTGTCCCCCTACCATCGCTTGACAACCGATGTTGATGTCTTTATGTCCCCATAACCTAGCGGTTTGGCAAAAGAGATCGATAGAATAAGTACTAGTAATAGGCTTACAAAGAATAAGTCCTACGGTCGATTTGTTTGACTAAAGGCGGTGCTCCAGCATGGTCGCAGTCAAATGACTGAAACAAGTAAAATAATAAACAATCGGCGATTGAAGGTAAAAAAAAACGTGGCTTAAGTGTCAACTATAACATAGCTGCAGACATTTAAGTACATAAATCATTGACAAACAGGTTCGAAATACTACTTTGGAATCAACATTGCGTATCAAATCATCCTCCACAATCTCCTCTACCCCATATGTACCTTGTTTTGGTGTGCTATGTATTCGTTTTTTGTGTGTAACAGATGCAGGTATAGCCAAGTAGTTAAGAAGTTCACATTAATATCATGAGATGATAGGTACTATCCTACTGCTCATCATTTTGGACGAATTGGATTTTATTATTGTCTCGAGTTGTTCCAAAACTCCTGAGACTGACATCAGATGGACTATTTATTAATTAAAAAAGAAATCCAGCTTTGTCAAGGGCACAAGAATACGTGGAAAATTAAGGTAATTCAGTAAATCGAACTCGGTAACTCATGTAAATGCAAACATGTTTCAACATGCAGAGACCATTGATAATAAACAAGGAGAAACTATCTTGAATTATTTTTGAGAAATCATTCTCAAATTATTAAGAAATAGTTCAGATCCCTTTTTACTATCAAATAAAAACGATTATTATTATAATAGATAACGGACAAGTAGGGAAAGGGATCGATATTTGGTTCTTGATATTTGAGTTATCTTGTTTTGGAAAAGACGTGTCTGCTTTCAATTGATAAAAAGTACGTTGACAAACCGAGACTGCTACACGGATAGAATCCTTGTTAAAACTAGTTTTACTAAAGCTACTAAATATATTTGAGGAACATTCCGTAGTATAAGTCTGAAGCTAAGCAATAAAAATTATTTTCAGTGCAAGCAGCAAAGATTAAACTGCGGAAAGTCTCCGGTCCTGTTGAAGGCCATTCACTTCACTAATTGCCCTACTTTATTATTAGATTAAATCCCCGTCCTACTTCATAAGAATATCGTTGTTAAGATAAGAGATTTGGTACACTTACCTGCAACATACTGTAGTTGAACAGGTGGGCATTGAATAGGTGTGGAGGCGCCGCAAACGAGAGAGAACTTTTTGTGTAATCCGGATTTCCAGGTACCACGATCGCCACTGTCTCTCCCACCACTGTCACCGTCACTCACACCATTTTCACCATCAAAAAAAGGAACGATGGTGTGTACGATGACTAAAAAGAGGAAGAGACGGCTTTGGAGTGAAGTGAAACATGTTACCATCGTCCATCCAAGATAGCTCAGTTTGCAGATGGCATCTTAATACTTATTCATTTCAGCAACAAAATTTAGTTACCTGTGTAACACGATTTCGAAAACTAGGTACAAATCCTCATAATAATAGGCAAACGGAATACCAGAAAGTGCGTGCCTCCTTTCAAATTGCATGAAAAGTGAAAATTTTGGATCGAGAGTCGAAGCTGGGGATCAGCTCACCAAGTGTTTGTCTCTTACTCCTCAGTCCCCTATCAATGTTAAATTCTATTTTATAGAAACTTATATCCTCGATTATTTTCTTTTCTTGTTTTATGTGTAATATAAGAAATAGTTTTGAAATCTCTAACAGATTTACCTTGTTTTTTTCTTTCTTTTTAACAGTAAAAAAACGAAATCAGAAACTAAAACTACAAAATGAGTGAGCTGCATGCAGGTTGTTTGTTAATAAATATTGTAAAACATCTTAACATAAAAAAAAAACACGAATAAATACAGACGGCTATGGGTTTAAAAATCGCGGCTTTTGTGAGCAAAACATTGTTTTGTTAAACAGATAAAACTTCGTTTTTTTTTTTCTTCCTCTTTATTTCCTTTTCGATTTCAGCTGAATCTGTGTAAAATCCCTTTTCGCTTAAGTGTCATTTCACGGTTGAGCTATCCGATTATATATATATATATATATATATATATATATATATATATATATATATATGCACCGCTACGATATGTAAACACTATCGCTTTCTTTAATACTTTCTGAATATATAATTGATGTGTTGCTGAGTATAATTAAAGGTAACTCCATATAGCATTAATAATAAGAACAACGATATTAACAACGCCAAAAAGCTGGCTTAATATCGAGTACCTGGTACACATAGGTGTAAATGAGATGAGATGTTAATATCCTCGGTGCGTACAAAAAACTCCGAGACGCCCTCGTTTAGTGGTGTCAGTTGAAAAGGGGGCGGGTGATAGATAAATAAAAGCCATAAAGAGTTTGCCGTGGGAGGAATAACAAAAACAATAACAGCAACTTGTTTCTTAATGTACTTTCGAAAAGTTGTTAAACTTTATATATCTACTTTTTTTTTTCTGTCTTTCTCTTTCGTAAATCCACTTATTCTTCTCTTTCAAACGTATACTCTCAATATTTTGTTTTATTCATCGCTTTTAAACGTAAGTCCATCACCCTTTTTTCTTTTGTTTAAATGTTTCGTTCCCTCTCAAAGGTTTGTCTCTGAAATAAAGTTTACTCTCTCTCTCTCTTTCTCTTAAAAGTTCCTTTTTTTCTTTTAAATAATACTATATATATATATATATAATATATATATATATATATATATATATAAACAGTCTTCTCCGTATTTCTTTTAGGTAATCTTCTTTCACTCTGTTCTTTTCAAATATTCTTTCTCCATCTTTCAAATAATAGTTTCATACTTCAATATTTCCCTTTGCTTTCTCTTCAACATTCTTTCCTCTTTCATATTGTTTATCTTTTTTTCTTTCATCTCAGTCGTATTTACTTTCTTTCTGGTTGTTCCTTCCTTATCATTCTTCCTTTTATCTTCTTTAGCATCCACGTTTTTCAGTTGCCTTTCTTGTCTCCTTTGAGTGTCTCTTTCGTCCAAAATTTTTTAATCATTCTTCTTCAGTTAACCTCTTCTGATCGTCCACTTTCAATCATGCTCTTTAATTCTGTTTTTCATTCTATTTTATCGTTTCTTCTCATCATCTATTTCTCTCTCTCTCTATCTGCTTCTGTATTCAAACGAACAGTAGTTTTAAATACGCATACATAGAGAATAAATAAATGTATACCTTTACCCCGAAAGAGAGAGAAGGAGAGAGAGAGAGAGAGCTTGCAGTCTACACATTAACCGTTGCAATGACATTTACGGGAACTGCTAAGTGGACAGCACGTCCCCCCTTGCCTTTCCTCTGTCACAGCACATACTGGGCTACTATTCATGTAAGAGCCTTATGTGGTCACCCGACCTACTAGAAATAGTAGTCAAATTTCCCCACAACTCCATTATTGTCTAACGCCTTACAAAAGTTATGTTGGATAATGTGGCCCTGGATTCCTTACGCGTAGGGAGGGGACAATGATCATAGCTGGAATGCGTTTGGTCATAAGGTCAGCTTAATCTTTACTGACCTGGGGTTAAACAACATCGACAAATAAACCAGTGAAGTTTGTGTAAGAAAAGGGATGCATGATTGAATTAATGAATGAACAATTGAGGTGTAACAGAGAAGGCAACAAAGGTATGATACAAGACTGGGGGTCCTGAGATATTTGTGTGAAAGTAATAAAGAGAAATGCCAACGATTGGAAACTAGCGAGACTACACTTACGTGAACTTTAACTGTTAATGTGGTCGCAGGTGACAATAACATTACTCAGTTCGTTTTAGCTTTTGTGACTGCGGTCTGTTCTCTATACTTAAGTGTATATACGTACATACACGCACACATACACACACACACATACTCTTTAATCTTTTTTACTATTTTACTTGTTTCAGTCATTTGACTGCGGCCATGCTGGAGCACTGCCTTTAGTCGAGCAAATCGACCCCAGGACTTATTCTTTGGAAGCCTAGTACTTATTCTATTGGGTTCTTTTGCCGAACCGCTAAGTTACGGGGACGTAAACACACCACCATCGGTTGTCAAGCAATGTTCGGGGGGACAAACACACACACACACACACACACACACAATGTGAGCACATGTGTAATACAGTATATGTACTGCACACATATCGAAAGATACATGCGTTAAACTGAAGTTGCGGTTCATTTTAGAGACTGTGAAACGAAAGCTTCTTCTCTCTATGTATTTATTTCGGATTTTTCTCTAACACAAGATCCTGTTTCCCGAGGAAGAGTGCACTTTCTTTTGTCTATTCATATCTTGAAATTTATTGCATGTATGAGAGTGTATTCATTCATGCATGCAAGTATAGATGTGTGTGGGTCAGCTCATCTCTGGACTCCTGTCACGAAAAATTTCTGTGACAAGCTTAAGAATTTCGACTCCACATAGGTTAACTTCTAAATTTTTTTCCAATTACGTATTCTTTCAGTCTCTTCCACAGTTTATTTTTAACTGTAATATTCTCATTCGCTTTTTACCCCCTTTTCCATACCTCTTACTGTTCATTAACCACTGACCAAATTGCGACTGTCCACGTGACTAGAGTCAGGAAGAGCCCGTGGATCTATGTATTTAAAAAAATCGATAATGTTAAGTATTCTGTCATAAAATAAATTTTGGTAAATGTGATTGCATTTCAATTGGTTGAGCTGACTCTGAAGCATTTTTTTTGTTCTCAAAGTTAGAATATTGCTGAAAACCGTTTACATTTACTGTGAAAAGATCGTTTATTCTGTACAACTGAAGAGAGCTTCCAAATGTACATAACAAATGTATAGGAGAGGCAAAATGAAAAGAGTTTCTCAAAAAGTATTTTCAGATTGTATTCAATAGAAGTTATCCTTAATATTAGTTGCTTTTGACTATGTACGAGGCCAGTGTTCTGAGTACAATCAACTGAAATTACGCTGCATACAACTCATTTTAACGATTCCTGGAGGTATGATACCAAAGTTGGCTTTTAATGGTATTTGAACTCGAAGCGAATGACAGAAAAATTCCATTTAATCTCCGACGCTCTATTATCCTTATTTTCTTAAATATTGTTTTCTCTATCATGAGCAAATTCTTATATCGGTATCACACAAGATGCTATATCTGCAAGCAATCTTGTATTTCTGAAGTATGTAACTGTGTTCACACAATCCACATAGCCTACCTTCATGTTATATCACTAGTTGATATCCTAACTTGGTCCCTGGTTTTTTTGCGGGGGTGGGAGTCTCTATATTTAGGACAACATCGCCAATTTGTCCTTGTTTTTTGAAGACGGAATGGTGCGAGGTATAGTTGTTATTTCTAACAGATCATGGTCACTACACAGAGACTGGTTTGGTGGCTCGAGCAACTTCTTGACCTTTTGTAGGACAACAAAACATTTGGTTAATGTTATTATTTTAATTGCACAACTCTTCTCCCTCCACCCATTTTATTTAACAGACTGAAATTTCTCATATTTTACATTATCATCACCTCGTTATGTAACAATGCCCTTTCTACATCGTAGACAAGGAGCCCTCTTCAGTTTCTGGTAGAGATGATGAACTGCAGTCACTCAGAATTGACCAGTCAGTATCTTTTCCAACATCTCGCCTTTTCAGTCTTTTGGTGCACGTGGTCTTTTAACTACCGTCTGTCTACTTGAAGCAGTGTGGCTGTCAGCTCATTGAAATTAGGATGATTAAATAGATGATTCTCGGTTATTTCAGCGAATTTCACTTGCAATTAATTATTCGTAGAAATGCCGTCAGCATTATGGAATGTTTCAAGAATTACTAATATTACCGTATGTATCAAAGTACCTTACAAGTTCGTAAATGAATGCTGTCCACTCTACCCATTTGTGTAGGAGAGTTAGATATGTTCAGTTTCCTTGAGAAACAGAATACCTAATGTTTTGAACCCTTGATTCTTCGACTGAGAAAGAAAAAGAGAGAAAAAAAAAAGAACGGTTTTGCCGCTTGGATTGTGATAAAAAAAGATATTAAAGAAGTGGAGTGTAAAGGATATGGTTGATGGTGAGAGAGAGAGAAAGAATATTATTATGAAAGAGTCAAAAGTTTTGGATGGGAAGTGAACGATAGAATATGAGAAAGCTGGCTGAAGCAACGCCTCAAACTATGTACTCATTTTATCCATGCATTTGTACTGGCTTCGTCCTGTGACAGTTAAGTGTCTATCGATCTATGTACTTGTGGTTAGTTGAAACAGTCGACACCGTTCATATTTTGAACTGCAAATAAACGAAATTTTATCCTCTTAAAATATCATTATCATCACAATCCTCTCCCTCCCTCTCTTTATCAAAATACTTTCTTCGCTCTCTGTATTTTAATATCCTTTTTAAGCTTTATATTATGTTTCACCCCCTCTGTTCTACTGTTCTCTACGTTTTCTCTACGTTTTCTCTCGTTCTCTTTCTGTTTTCTTTTATCCAGCTCTCTATCACTATCTTTCAAACAGAAACATACACACACACACACAGTATTAACGTTTCCCTAAGTTAATTATTCTCTTCTTATTCCCACACCATTCCGCACCATTTCCCCAGGCTTCCTCATCTCATAAGGAAGTATTTAGGAGTTAAATCCTTTATAGATCGCTATTCTGCGTTTGATTAATTGACCCTTAAGCTAGGCCCGTTTCTACTTTTCTCTTACTTTTCACTCTTACCCTTTTGATCACCATTGTTTCTTCCACCAAATAACTCCTAACATACTTTGTTCTGATTTGAATTAAATTCTATTCCAAATACAGCATCTTGGAAATACGACCATTCCAATATTACTACAACTACCACCACCAACACCACACTACTTTTAGTCCCCTGAAGAATAAAAGCAAAGTTGATTCTTAAAGCCACAAATTTGTAAGGGAGTGAGTGGGCGATGTGATAATTTGAATTGATCCTAGTGTGGTCTATATTCAGATGGGATGAAAAGGCAAAGTTGACCCCACTAAGATTTCAACTTCGAATATGAAGGGACAGAACTCAATACTGCTCAAAATTTAATTCAATGATCATTTATCTTTTTGTGCTCTGAATTCAAATTATTCTGATGTTGAATTTGTTTTTCATCACTCCAAAAATCAATAAAATAAGTGCATGACTGGTTGTATAGTTAAGAAGTTTGCCTGATAACCACATGGCTTTGTGTTCAATCCCCACTGCATGTCACCTTAGGCAACTTTGTATTATTAACCAATACCTTGTGATTTGAATTTGTATGTGTGTGTCTACATGTCTGTGCATGTGTGTTTGTTATCTATACAATGTTACATTATAATAAATGTGATTCATGACACATGTGCATATATTTAACTCTAAACAAGCTTTTCAGATGAATGGGTTCATTCAATTTATAGAATTTATAGCAAAGAGAGAGAGAGAGGAGCTATCTGAGCATATGAATTTTCTAAATATAGACAATTTATTTTCTGTCCACAAAGATATTGTATATAAAGTGTTTATGTCTGTGCATTTAGAGTGTTATTTAAAAATCTATTGATATAGTCTGCCTTATGGTATAGCATAGAAACATGTTAACCTACTAGTAATCAAATTAACTGCTAAGAATGATGTTATTTGCAAATAGATCTATTCAGTTTACTTAAGTCCCTGGTATTAGTGGGTATATAAACAAAGACAGTTAAAAAGGGATACTCAGTAGCTGATAAAATTCCAACACAAGATTGAAATTAGTCTAACCAGTGCCTCTTTTTCTATTCCTGAATGTATTGCATATAAAAACAAGATGTTTACATGTCACTGATTAAAAACCTACAGATTTATTTTGTCATACAGCATGGAATTGAAACAAGACACTATTAAGCTTATTACTAACATTCATAATTTATTAAAGAATTCAACTTCCAAGAATGCATCATCCATGCAAATCTGTCTACCTAGTTTATTCAATCTCTTAGTAATAATTGAGTTTATAAATGCGACTTTTGTGAACAGTTAATAAGGTAGCTCAGTTGCAGATGAAATCTAAACACAGGCTTGAAACTAGATGCTGCTTGTTCTTTATATATATATATATATATATATATATATATATATATATATATATATATATACATATATATATATGGAGAGAGAGGCAGACAGACAAATAGATATACAGTAGTACAGAACACATGAAACTGAATACTATTAATGCACCAATGATTTGTTAAATTATTTATATATAAAAACATTATTGAAGATCAAGCAGTGGTACCAAAAAATTGGCATGATAGGTGTACTTTATTTGACCAGTTTATTTATTGCCTGTGGTCCAGCAACATTGTCAAGTCAATCAACCAAACATTACATTTGTGGCACTTAATTCATTAACATATACTAACATATTCCAAATGCCACCAGAGTAAGGAAAGGTAAGAATGACCTTGGTGAAATTTGAGCTTATAATAAAGAAAGGACTAAAACTGCCAAGAGGTATGCTTAAGAAATCTAACTGTAATGAATGCTTTCATATTAAAAAGATGGTGCTAAACCAAGAGAAAAGAACCTTGTGTGTTTTTTATTTTTATTTTTAATTTGAAGACTACATTTCAATTAATGTAGACTTGATTTGGCAGCATGTATCAAACTTCATGCTGATGCAGTGATAATATTCTGTAAAAATGAGTTAATTAAAAATATAATTACTTTTGTGACATTTACATGCTATATATAAGTTATTGATTATTTTGCATCACCAGTATACTATTATTTCAAAAGTAAATGGAAAATGAAGATTTAGAATTCGCGGATAGACAGCAGGCTGTCACAGCTATAGCTTTGTCTCAAAACTGCAGGTTCCCTACCTCTTTGCTACACACAAAATAAAACAAACCAAATATATAGGATTTGAAAATAAAAAAAAACATGCAAATGTAATTTGCCCTGGAGTTAAAACATTTGATGAACATGGTGAAGGCAAGTTCTAGTTATTCAGTACTTATAGTGATTTATTTGTTATCAATGAGCAATTATCTAACCAACCCTGGGATAATCCTGTTTGGCTAGTAGGGAATCTTAAATGACAATCCTGTAAGTAGGTAGCCCAGTAGCAATTTTTAGCTAAGTGGAGAATTGGATGCTGTGTACTAGAGTCAGGCTGTCTGTCTAGTAATATGCTTGCTGACACCAAAGATTAGATTTGGAGTGATATAAATTGATGCTGACACTCTTCTAGAGAATGAAGAGGTTTGAATTAAGACTGGTAACTGGATGTCGCAGTATGTATATGTGTTTGACAATGTATAAGTGGAAACAGAAGTATGTACGTAGATGTATAGTCAGAGACTGGATTTAACCAAGTTTGATGTTAAGGGAATTTGAGGTGTTAAGTAGAAAGTTTGTCGATTACTTTAAATGAATGACCCTACAAGGAGTGTAATAATAATTAGTAAAGAACAGGATAAGTATTTATGATTTATTTTCTTTGAAGACAAAAACAAATCTCAAGATACCAAAAGTTATTGATTACTTGCATAAGCTGAAGAGCTCAGATTATTAAGAGACGAATATTGTGACTGTGTAATGTTTATGCTTTTCTCAATAGCTCTGTAAAAGGAATGGAATGGCTTAAAAGATGGTGATTGAAACCAGTTCATGATCTCAGTGCACAAGGAGTTTATCTGTTGCTTTATTATGTTTTCCATTGCATCAGTAATTCTTTGTTTAAATATTCACAGGGAAGCTATAGATGGCTGCTGACTAAAAAAGTCACTGGACTACATGATAATGGGTTCAATATACACATCCTGACAAGAACAATATGCTGTATCCATTCTAAAGATACTTTGGATCTATTTTAAAACGGGGGCGCCAGTATTTTCTTAACGAAACACTAACGAAACACTTTGAAACTTGGGACACTGGTAGAATGTGTCATATAAAACATCTTTTACTCTTAGTCTTCTTAACAAAAAAAAGGAATTCGCAAGTTATTCCATGTTAAAGTTGTCGTATTTCTGTAATTTCAACCAATCACTGACGTCTATTCAGCTGAATAGAGTTACTGCTGGGTGGTCATAAAAATGTTATTCCCTGTGACATATTTCATCCAGTTTAATCGTAATTTATACGCATATATTGTTCATATAATAGATTATGCTGTGCGTATCTATGTGTGTAACAATTTTAGAGTTCGGATTCTAGAGTTAGGGTTAGGGTTACGGTTAACAGTCTAGTTAGGGTTAGGGTTAGGGGATTAATACGATATACACCGTTATAGCGCTAACTGTTTTCAACTGAATAGACGTCAGTGATTAGTAGAAATTATCGAAATAAGACAATTTTTACATGAAATAAATTCGAATACAAAAATATTTTTCTGTTCTATAACACAAAATAGATAAGTATACGAAGTTTGAAAGTCTTTCCGTACCAAAAACACTACATAAAACATAAATGAAAACTGGCGCCCCCGTTTTAAAATAGATCCGATACTTGATACTTTACATAACTCAGTCTTCTTAACTGTTGATAGGGACCACAGGATAAGTTATGCTTTACTTATAAAAAAAAAAAAAAAAAAAAAAATTAGATAGGGTGGAATCTGATTGTACAGTGTCTGGGTCTGGGAAGAAGATGGAATGGTCATAACTGGAATATTTTTGATTAGAAATCAGCTCTACTAGAAGTGACATGTGGTAGAAGAAGAAGATGAAATAGCTGTAGTGTTAGTAGTTAGCAAGTATTTTGTTGATTTACAATACTGATCTCAAATCCTCTCATAGATAGTGATTCTAACCTAGCAACTACTTAATGCTATATAAACAGGAATTTACTGCTAGTCTAGGAGATCTGTAAAGATAATTAAATTACTATATGTGTCAGGAGAAGGAACAGTATTCATGAACCTTTGCAGGTCCTTGAGGGAGGGGACTCTCAAATTACGAGCCTAGCCCTGATATTTGTAGCAGAGTGGACACTGCTAAAAGCACCCAAGGGCCAGGTAGTGGTATTTTAATCAGGAAACTGGCTCTGCCACTCAAGTAAGCCACAGTGAGATTTCAGCCTGGAATGCAAAAAGTCAGAACACATACCACAAGGCATCCTGATTGTTGCTTTTAGCAATTTTGCTAATCTGCCACCCTAAACTGGTCAGCAGAATGAAAACCTAAGTCATCTTCAGCTAGATTTAAAATCAGAATGCAAGAAACCAGAATAGTTACTACAAAGCATTTTATTCTCTGGCTTAGCCAGTAGAGAGAACACACATTGTTCATAGTTTTCAGCAGAGATATAAAGTGAAGCAGTGAAAATACTTTGTAAATAAGAATGGAAACAAAATAATAAATATCGCTTGCCATAATTTTAACCCTTCTGATGAAATACACTGCTTTTGTTTCCATAAATTTTGAAAATAATATTAAAATTTTCTGAAATAACTTTGTCATTTAGAATATAAATTATCAAAAAATCTTGGTAGGTGGTTTCAATTTAGATCACTTTTAAACAGGAAATTTGTATCAGGAACCAGGGTGGTCTTGGTCAAGTTAGCTATTGTGTTTGCTCTTTCTATGGCTCTCTCTTCATATCTGGTGTGGTACCAGATATGAAAAAAAAATTTTTTTCAGAACAATGTACTAAAATGTGTCTGGGGAAAGTCATTTTCTTATTGTGCCTTGAAATTTAACACACTCACCGTTAAAATTTCCACTTATTATTTTTTATTTTCTTAAAATTTTCGTTGCGTCTTGCAACCTTTTCAATAGTACTAAAATGGATTATGAAATATTCCTTTTCCTCACTAAAACCACAGCACTAAGTATTTTATTTTTCGTTGTGTTGCTTGTTGTCATTTATTTCTATTCTACTGGATATTGTGTTGACCAGTTCCACAGTGTAGTATGTTTAAAGACTTATGTCTCATGTGGTCTACAACTATAAAATAGGAGGAACTCTGTCAAGTTCATAGATGACAAAAATTATATTTGAAAATATATCAATTAGTAAACAGCAATAAAATTGACCTGAATAATAATAATGATAACAATTGGAATAATAATAATAGTGACAGAAATGATTTTAAAAAATCAGCAGTAAAAGGAAAAATTTAGAATTTTCTGATTAATCTATTACCTAATTATATATAATTGCAATTTTGGTCTGTGTTTTTTATTCCTTTTTTTAAATTATTTATATTCATTAATTTAATGTGTATGCATCAAGATCAATGACTAGCTATTCAATTGCTTTCTATAACAACAATGTAAATAAAAACAGTAAATAAATAAAAATATGGTGCCTTCTGATGATTACAAAATGTTTCATACGCACACATATTCAAACACATATGTGGGAATAGAGCAACACACTAAATTTCAGCACAGAAACACACATACAATAAACACATTTCCACAAATAACAACATTACACACACACACACACACACACGCACGCACGCACGCACACGCACACACACACACACACACACACACACACACACACACACACACACACACACACACACACACACACACACACTGTGTGCAGGCATATAAAGATAACACAAAACAGGAACACATTTGCAGTTTTACATAAACAACGAAAATTTACAAAATATACGTACAATAATTTTAAAAATGCACATGCATCATATTACGCAATCAAAGATCACTCCCATACATTTTAACATATACATACACATATATATACATATATGTATGTGTGTGTGTATATAAACCTATAAAAATATACAAATATGCAAACAGGAAAAAACGAAATACACTACATGTAAACTCATGAGCGTACACATATGTGTGATGATTTTCTGAAAAGCATATTCACGTATAAACTTGCAAAAAAAAAAAAAAAAAAAAAAAGAAAATCCCTCAAATACACACACATCACACGTACAACCACTTCTTTTTCTGTTTCTCTATCTTACTCTCTCACTAGTGCTATTTCTTTCTTTTATTAACACACACATGCGTATATAAACACGCACACATATTTAGAAAAAAAAAATGAAAATAATTCAATTACTTCCTTAGACACACAAACATGTAAATGTGCACATTTCTAAATATAAACTAGTGTACAGCCATGCTCAGATACAAACTCACACACACACACACACATTTTCTCTATCTCAATCTCTCATACACACATACTCAGGCACATACACACACTTTACATATATATACACAAGTTCATGCATAAATCAAAGTTAAAAATATACTTTTCACATTCATTCAACAATTTCATAACCTGGCATCAAAAACAGAAAAGTAATTGAAGTGAAAATAAAAAAATAAAAAGTGACTGAAATTCAAATACTGTTTTTTGTTTGTTTGTTTGTTTTTTATTTCATTTTCTTTTTTCTTTTTTGAAATAGAAAAAAGTGAGCTTTTCATAATTAAGCAGATAATGAAGAGAAGTAAGCATGATGCTGATAAAGAAGCAAAATAGACAGATCAATAGATGGATAGACTGACAGATAAATAGATAAATAAATAGATAGATAGACGATAGATAGACAGTTGTGTGTGTGTATATATATATATATAGTTATATGCGTGTGTACATATATACACGGCGGGCCATAACAAAACATTTTAAATACTAGTATCTTGGATTATAAAGATAATACTTAATATAGTTATTAAATAACTGGGATCTTTTTTAAAACGGGGGCCACATTTTTCATTAATGTTTTACGTAGTGTTTTTGGTACGGAAAGACTTTCAAACTTCGTATACTTATCTATTTTGTGTTATAGAACAGAAAAATATTTTTGTATTCGAATTTATTTCATGTAAAAAATTGTCTTATTTCGATAATTTCAACCAATCACTGACGTCCATTCAGTCGATATACATTAAGTGCCGACTACATAAACAAACGATTCTTCGTTTTATTTGCTTTTTTCATTTTAAATTTGCTTTAACCCTAACCCTAACCCTAGGGTTAGGGTTAGGGTTAGAGTTAGGGTTAGGGTTAGGATTAATTGTTTCAGAATCGTTTGTTTATGTAGTCGGCACTTAATGTATATCGGCTGAATGGACGTCAGTGATTGGTTGAAATTACAGAAATACGACAACTTTAACATGGAATAATTTATGGATTTCTTTTTTTTTAAAGAAGACTAAGAGAAAAAGATGTTTTATATGACCCATTCTACCAGTGTTCCAAGTTTCAAAGTGTTTCGTTAATGAAAAATGTGGCCCCCGTTTTTAAAAAAGATCCGAAAACTGATATACAGGAGATTAACATATTATCTAAGATTTTACTATTTTTTACCAATAGCTGGTATTGGTGATCCTCATAATATTGTGGATTCCAAAAGAAATTGCATATATGGTTGAAGCATACTTCACCAGCCAAAGATCCATCATTGCAAACCAAAGAAAACCCTGACAGCAATTTGGAAAGCAATGGGCGCTATCCTGAAAGGTGATCCTGCATGCTGTTACAAACTTCTGTGAGACAGGAGATTTCAGCCATTCCAGTTGATATGCTAAGCTGCAGTGTACTTGATATGAGAAAGCAAGCTTGTAAATGATCTCTTCTGGAAATGTAACCCATTACCAGAATTGAATATTCAAATCTTACGCAATATGTTGAATTCCTGTATATCATATTGTGTCTGGGGAGAGTCATTCTGTTTTAGTGCCTTATTGATTAACACACTCACTGGTTCGATTTCCACTCATTTGCTTAGTTTTTTTTCTCTAAAATTTTCATTGCTTCTTGCAACCTCTTCAATAGTCATTGACTCTGTCTGCTATTATTTCTTGAGAAGAAAAATCAACACCAAGTTTTAAAGCTTCAAAATATTTCCTACCACTTACTGTAGGAGAAAATGCCACTGATGATATAAAATTATAGACCCTTGTATATCACTCTGAAAATCCAAGGGATTTTCAAGAGTTATTTTCAAGTTTAATTTGCTTCTGATTTGGCGTTCAAATAAAAAGGTATGGATGATTGAGGGCCTTATCAAAGAGTGGCTAACAAACACCTGCTGTAGAAGGATACAGTGCCAGACAATACTTCCAACAAAGCTTTACTGTTTTTAGACAATGCATAACACCACCCAGTGAATTTAGATGAGCTTTTTGATTATGTGAGAGTAGAACATATCCCTAAAAATACTTTTAAAGACAGTACTGGAAGATGTTCAATATAATGGATGTTTGGATAACAAAGCTGAATTAAAAAATGAAGTGACACCCTTAATGTTGAATGATGCTTGAGAAAATATGGCTGGATAATACTCATGACTTTACAAGTTTTCCACAAGCAAAAGTCCAGATTCAAAAAGATATTGTGATACTTGCAAATGACATAGAATTTGAAGAAGTCATAGAAGATGATGTGGTAGAGTTGCTTGTGTCCCACAGAGGAAGTTTGTCTAATGAGAAGCTGATGCAGTTAGCACGAGTGCTCTGAATTGACTGCAAAGAATATTACTAAAGAGTTTGCACTTATAGAGGAAGGTTTTTAAGTTTTTGTTGATGAAAACCCTCATCTTAAAATATAACATAAAAATACAAAATGAGTTTAAATTGGTATGAATTTCTACACTGAGCTGTACTAAGAGATGATGCACCATAAACATCAAACAACTCTGGATAAGTTTTTCATCCCACAAACAAATTGTGATGATGATAAACTCTATGGCAGAAGATAGTGTCCCCCATCCTCCCTGTAAATCTCATTCCATCACCATCCTTAACATCAGCAATCATCTTTTGTAGTAAGAATATCCTTTGTTATGATAAGATTCTTCCTTATTTCCTATCCTATATCTTTTGAATTTAAACATTCAGTACTGTATATGTTTAGAAATTGTTACTTTCATGCATAAAAGTGGTTGTACTGCTTATTTTTTTTGTTGTTGTTTTTCTTTTGAAAATATCCATTGAAACTTATTCTCACTTCATAACATGAGAAAATATATCTTGCATCATGGGATTTTTTTATGTTGCAGCAAGTTTTTCAGGAACACATAACTCACCTATCAAAAGTGATTCTTGTATTTAGTCATCACTACTTTTGTAAATTAATTAAAATTTACTAGATACATAATATTTGTCATATTCAAACATGCTTGCTAAATATATATACACGATAAAAATTCACTTACATACATTTAAATAAATTCAAATTCCCTTTCATAATGCATAGCAAAGATGGAAAAAAAAATTTCCATGATCTGACCTGATTTTGTTCAGCTTACAAAAGACAGAGATAGCATACTCACCTGAAAATATAAAAAAAAAGAATAATCGTTATAATAAAAAAAAATTGATTAGTGATTTAAAACATAGACATGAAGCCTCAAATAATTAGTGGATGGGGAAAGGGTTATAATGATTATAAGTCGTACCTGAATGTATTAATAATGTAAGAAATGTCTATAATGGTTCTATCCAGGAAGTAAGTCATTATATCACTTTAATAGGAAATTATGTCTAATCTATGGACATCTACATCTTTGTCATCGTAATAATGATGTCCAAAATGTAGATGATTAGAAATAAATACTACTAAGTTTTTAATTAAACGATTTACTGTCTATGCCATTATACATGTCCTACTCTTTTACTTTACAAATATTACCATACCACCTCCTTGCTTTTGGTGGTGTGTTAATGTCGATGAGTTAAAAATGTAAACTGTTCGATGGAGAATTATAGAACATCAGATTAAAAATCAAATACTCTTTCAGCTTGTCCTACATTAGAAGTTCATCCTTGAGTATTGGTAAAGCAAGTGCACCAAATTATATAATAAAGTCAATATAATTGACAAAACCAGTTCCTTATGACTGGTTTCTTTAAATTAGAATATTGTTTCTCAACATTGCCAAAATCCTTTTGATGCAATTGTTTTACTTCCTTGCATCATCCCTACCTTATCTTATCTCCTAGATCCCATATTGTATATATTTCCTAATCCTCTGTGTATGTATGCATTAGCATGCATATGTGTTTATATAAATATGTCGTTTAATATTTGGCATATTTTTACAATCTAGTTTACTATAAAAATTATACAAATTATAATTCTTATATTGGATATTGAATCATATGTCTTAAAACATGATGGCTTTCTTGAAACTACATGATTTATTGATGTATATATAATGCATACTTTTTCCCAGATTTTTTAACCTAAAAATTATATGCATCATACATGAGAAATAAATGTTAAACTTTTATTTTTGTGGTTATATTCAGGATGGCATAAGTTATACTTAATGTCAAAGCTAACTTATGTATCTCAACTCTTCTCTGCAACTCTTCTAATCTCTTTTCTCTACCTTCATCTTTGCATTACCCAGATACTCAGGGATGTCTACTGCTCTAAAATTACATAGTAAATTAAATACTAAAATACTGGATATAATGAGAGAAGAAATATTAACTAAAATTACACATTTATGAAAACCATATGTGCATCAGGTTTTGGTAAGTTGTGTTGATGTATAAAATATTTTTCAAAGGTATTCATTCACCCAACTGCTTCTTATTGTTGTAATCCCTTTGTCTGATATTAAGAAATAGTAAACCAAAGATACCATTCAACCATAATTAGTGAAGGTATAGACTATCTGGTGCTTATGGTTAAAGATCAAGGAAAGAGATGAATTCTTTGATATAGACAAATTTTTAGCATAGATATTTGGATGCAGTTTAAAATTGACAAATGTGGGTAGCCTGAGGGAAACTGCTTTCCACTTCCTAAAACCACTGAAGTAGAATGTGAGATATAAATATTTGGTGTTGCATGATGATTATGTAAATAAGAAAAATCTGAGACATAAAACTGGAGTATACTGTAAGGTGTGTTGGAAAATCTTAGAAACAAAGCTAGATAGAAGGAAAATCATGAGATATGAGATATTCTGCAACCTCCCTTCAAATGTAAAAGAAAAAAAAATTGATAGATGTACAAAAAAAAAGAAAAAACTTAGCAAAGCACTATAATTTTTATCTAGAGATCACAAGAGATGCTATTCAATGTAACAGACTTGGAACAGAAAAGTATTTTAGGAAATGTGAAGAAATGCTTATATTCACAACCAACCATATCAATGATGGAAACATGGAAACAGTAAAGGATTGCTTTAAAGGAATAATGTAATAGAAAACTAGGAAGCATTAAATAGGTTGTGTGGCAAACAAAAGTTAAAATAGTGGGATTGTTTGAGAATTGGGGGACTAAAGTGAAAAACAGATATTCTAATTGTAACTGCGTAAGGACAAACAATTTGATAAAACTATTATGACAAAAATTAACAAGCAAGATGGTAAATGCCAGATGTGCGGTAAAGTAGAAACATAAAAGTGCAGGAAATTTGGATTCAAAGAAAATGGATGACAGGATCAACATGATCTAGAAGTTGTCAATGAGCGTTATAATTATAAGATCCTGTAGGATTTCACAGTGCAAAATCACCATGTGATGAAAGGCAAAGTTGACCATGGTAGAATTTGAACGCAGAAAGTAAGGAATGAGGAAATGCTCAGCAGCATTTTGTCTAGCACATGAATAATTCTGTCTGCTTGCCAATAAAGATAATAACAATAATAATCCTTTCTACTATAGGCACAAAACCTGAAATTTTGTGGGTGGAAGCTAGTTTGTTACATCAACCCAGTGCATTACTGGTACTTATTTTATTGACGCCAAAAGGATGAAAGGCAAGTCGACCTTGGCAGAATTTGAACTCAGAACACGAAGACATGCAAAATACCAGCACCAAACAAAGGAACAGTTGTCAGGAAATACTTATCATTGCATTAATTAGTAAAATAACAGCAGGTATTGCAGAAAGAAAATGTCGTTGAAGAAATTTTGCATACTTAGCATGTCAGCATGTCTAAAGTCAAACCTACAGAGAAATTAAGCAATGCGAGATTCTGCTTGAATAGAAAATGGTCAAAGATTTCCAGCAATATGCCAATCAGATCCCACAACACAATGTAACAAAAGGAGGAAATATGTTGGAACAAAGTGTGTGGAAATTGTGATTTGTTACATAGGTGAAGGAATATCTGAGGTTGAAAGACAAGTAAGAACAAGGTGATTATTGGAAAGAAAGTAGTTGAAAAAGACAGATGCAGATGTAAAAGACTGTGCTGTAAGGAAGTGAAACATTATTGAGAAAAACGTGTTTTGAAATTATTGTAACTGAACTTCTTAATTGTTGTGAACAAACCAAATTCTTTTCTGCAGTGTTTCTCTCTGAAGAAAGAAGACAAGTGTACGAGTGTATGAAACATTTTATTTTTTACTTGTCAAGACAAATCAACATGTGTAAATGAGTTAGTTGAAGAAAAGCACCAATATATATATATATACATATACATATATATATATATATATATATATATATATATATATATA
>NC_068985.1:103140297-103144199 GCF_001194135.2 Octopus bimaculoides | reverse complement strand
AACCAGATGACAACACCAGGCTCCAATCTGATTTGGCAGAGTTTCTACAGCTGGATGCCCTTCCTAACGCCAACCACTCAGAGAGTGTAGTGGGTGCTTTTATGTGTCACCCGCACGAAGGCCAGTCAGGCAGTACTGGCAACGGCCACGCTCAAAATGGTATATTTTATGTGCCACCCGCACAAGAGCCAGTCCAGGGGCACTGGCGACGATATATATATATATATTTAACAAAAACACAACAAACAGAAAATTCATAGCTATACAATTTTGTGCCTTATATATATATATTGAATGTTGATATGTTCACATCTTTTTTCTGGATGTTTGCAATATCAGGACTCTAACCCACATGGTCTATGCAGGATTACACCTAAGGACTTATGGATGTATTTCTACAACATCAGAAAGTTGAACTGTGAACTTTTATGCTTCTTTTTCCTTCTCTCTCTTCAACTCCTTATTCCTTTACTCCTGTCCTCTTTGTCATCATTTCATTAATCTATACCTTTCTCATTTTCCCTATTTGTCTCTGATGATGGAATATCCCATACTCTGGAATTATCCCAGAAACAGCTGTAAGACTTTAAATATTTCTTCCAATAATAATAATGTATATGACTTGAGATGTTTGCCATGCCTTGACATTTGTTGTCCTCTTTAGCAATTATATATCCGCTATATTGGAAATCTGCAATGGCTCCATAACTACCATCTCTGCTACAACCTTGGAGGCTTAGTAATCTGTTACAACACTTACCTAGCCTACCTGTTCATTTAGATCACCTGTGAACTAAACACCCATACTTGATATATATGTATGGGAGAATTTATGAAAAAAACAACAGACAAAGACAGGTGGTGTAAACAACAAATGGATGTATTAGTTTAACGCTCGGGAATAGAGAAAGTCTTTAATGTTTTGAGCCTACGCTCTTCAACTGAAAGGAACACAGAAAGAAACAAGGAGAAAAAAATATAAATGTAGTGGTCAGCGATCTATCATGGCGAATGCCGGACAGAAGGATCACACAAGAGAGCTAAGAAAAAGGGGAGATAACAAAGAAGTGGTGAACCCAAGATGAGAAGCTGCATGTGTGTGGGAGAATGCTGGTGATCTTAACGTATGTATGTGAGTATGTAAGTGTGAAGGTGTGAAAATATGGGGAAGGGAATTGGTCAGAGCTAGTGTGAACCATTAATTGCTTATTCATTAAAGACAAAACTTGGTGCTCTAGCCAACTCTTCATCATCAATAAATTTTATTCTACTGAATGTATGGAGACCTACCATCAGCAAACATTTTGCTGTTTTCTACAAGTTGGTCAACAATATCAAATGATACATACACACTCTCGCACATACATGCATACACACATATACATGAACACATAATTACATGCCCATATACATATATACATACATAAATATACTGAAATACATAAATATATGTATATCATCAGTATCATCATCATCATTTAATGTCCTCTTTTCCATGCACTGTATGGGCCAGAAGGAATTTGTGCAAGCAAATTTTCTACTGCTGGATGCCCTTCTTGTCACCAACTCTTACTTGTTTTGAAGCAAAATAATATTTCCTCAAGGTCAGGCATGTTCTTCATAGAAAATTTGAAATGAATAACATTGTGTGTATGAAAGTGATTCTCATTTACAGCTATCAAGTGATATCAAGACAAGGTGACACAAACACACGTACACACACACACTCACGCACACGTGTATGCGTGTATATATATATTCAACACCCTAACCACTAGGCCATGCGCTCTTAAAACGATGATGATGATGATGATGATAGATATTGTATCTGAGGGTTTATAAGATGCACAAGCTTTGTAGGCCCTTTGTTGAATCCTCACTAACAACTAACTCTGTCCTTGAACTTGTATTTTTAAGATGCAACTTAATTTTCTGGGATATTGTATTTTTTTCCATGAGTGGATGTGTGGTAAGTAGCTTGCTTACCAACCACATGGTCCCGGGTTTCCGTCCCACTGCGTGGCACCTTAGGCAAGTGTCTTCTACTATAGCCTCGGGCCGACCAAAGCCTTGTGAGTGAATTTGGTAGATGGAAACTGAAAGAAGCCTGTTTTATATCATCATCATCAGCATCATCATTTAACGTCTGCTTTCCATGCTAGCATGGGTTGGACGATTTGACTGAGGACTGGTGAAACCCGATGGCTACACCAGTGCTAGTGTAGAGTTTCTACAGCTGGATGCCCTTCCTAACGCCAACCACTCTGTGTATCTGTGTTTGTCCCCCTAGCATTGCTTAACAACCGATGCTGGTGTGTTTATGTCCCCGTCACTTAGCGGTTTGGCATAAAGAGACCGATAGAATAAGTACTAGGCTTACAAGGAATAAGTCCCGGGCTCAATTTGCTCGACTAAAGGCGGTGCTCTAGCATGGCCGCAGTCAAATGACTGAAACAAGTAAAAGAGTATGTACTTCATATGTCATTATAATGCAATAATAACGACTGTTGTTGATGCTGTTGTTACGAAAGAGTAAGTGGTGTTCAGCTGAATATTTTTGTTCATATTTCTTTACACAGCCATTCTTAAAGTTGCTGTTGGAGTTGTTGTTAAGCCCCAGGTTAAACTTGATTAAGAAAACCTATAATCAAAAATATTCCAAACATGACTATCTAGTTATTTTAGAGGTATGTAAGAATACTCTGTCCAGTGTCACTTCCCCTCTCCCAAAGCAGTTAGGTGTGAGTGATTTGAAGGAATTCGACTGTTTCAGGTATTTAGATCAATGAGTTTACTTCACTGTGACACCAGGCTGTGGGGTGGTGATATTAGCAATGCCTATCATGGTGTTAATGGTAGTAGTGATGTTGATTCTGGTCTAGGAGGTGAAGATATCATTCTAGTGGTCATTGTAGCAATTGTGATAAATAGTGGTAAGGAAAGAGTATATCTCAGTGCTTCACATGACTCATAAACTTCTCCTAATTAGTTACTATCAAGCCATCCCCACCTTACCCTCATGTCCTTTGGAAAAGGTCAAATAGTTTAGCAGGTTTTGTTCTATATTTATTTCTTCAGCTCCCTCTTTCTCCCAGCTCCCAGCTCCCTTTCTCCTTCATTCTGCACACTACCTTCCACTGACTCCCTACCCCCTTTGTCCCTTAAAGTAACCCTAAACTCAACTCAGCAAATCATTAACTTGTTTTTCAGGTGACTTAGCTACCATGTAGTACATAAGTGCATATATGTATGTGTGTCAATATATGTGTGTGTGTGTGTGTGTGTGTGTGTGTGTGAGTGTGCGTGTGCAATTTAATATTTTGCTTAGGTATATATCTGAAAATTTTTCAAGATAGTGTCTCAGGGGACTGAAACAAGGAAACATTAAGGGAAATAAGTACACACACACACACACACACACACACACACACACACACACACACACACACACACACACACACACACACACACACACACACACATATATATAAATGTTTATTTCCATGTTATAATAAAGACAATTTTACAATAAATTTGGTTGAGCACAAATTTATTATTCTTTAACAAGAATATATATATATATATTGCACACGCACACACATACACATAATGATTTTGTTTAGCCATAGCAATACTAACAACCAGTTGTTTATATATATATATATATATGTGTATATATATATATATGTATATGAATATGTATATATATGTGTGTGTGTTGAATAAAATGAGACAACAAAGCCAAGGGTGTGTGGAATTTTCAGGACATTTGTAAAGAGAAAGTTAGTCTCACAGCTGTTTCCTTACATAGCATTACCTGCCACATTCGGTCTTCTGGATACCAATGCCTCTCATATACATATATATATACATATATATACATATATATATATATACATATA
>NC_068985.1:103136766-103140197 GCF_001194135.2 Octopus bimaculoides | reverse complement strand
AATAAACAAGAAAGGCTATACGGCCAGACGTGAAAAAATATGTGTATACTAACATCTAAGCTTGATTTTTTCCCATTTTGCTTTTCTGTTTCTCAAATTTAACCATATTTTTTAATTGTCTGTTAGTTTCATTGCTATTTTTACTTGATTTCTCTTGTGTCTCCCAAAACAGATGACATATTTATTGCTAACGTCATTGTGACTTGTACCTTTTTCTGCTATCTTAGTTGTGGCCATTTTGGATTACGAATAAACTTTACAAATGCTTTTCAAAATTATATACATATTTTAAAAACAATATTTAGCTATGCCTCCTTTCCCAACCCAAGTAAAGGGGAGCAGATATTTAAATATTTCAAAGCCTTTTGAAAAGAATCCCCAAAACATCTTTTTCTTTAAATAATCCTGATTAAATATCTCTTAAACCGTGCTTTGTGAACTGTGAGCAACAACAGAAGAACCATTTAAGTAATGCTGTAGTTTTTTCCCATTCATCCACCCATCTGTCCATCCATCCGTTCGTCTATCTGTCCGTCGGTCTGTCCAGATCAATGAAATCATTTCTTCTTGTTAGTGAACAACCCCACGTCAATTCTGATTGAAGAGTTCTTTCAATTCTGACCATTCCTTTATATATTTTTAATCACAATGTCTCCAGCACGACATTATCCAATGTGAGGAACTGCGTAGAGGCTCCATCTTTGGTTCATAAAAATAGGAGTAATATACTAGTGTCTACTCTGTCGATTATATTTTCCCACTAAAATTGATCTTTTATTATGAGTTATCAAGTGGAGGATTGTGGTAGTGGTGATGGTGGTGGTAACAACGACGACGATGCTGATGATGACGATGACGATAATAATAATGATGATGATGATAATGACAACTAGATTGGTGATTATGCTATAGCAAGTGAAATACCTCATTGTTTTAGAAATATACCTCCCACCTCCCTGCCGCCATGTCTCTGTCTCTTTCACCCTCTCACTCTCATTCAACGTAAACTTATTCACAAAACTGGAGAAGAAAAATAATGAAATCGAAATAAAGCACTACTTTTAATTAAAATACTGAACTTTTTATAGAAGTGGGGAATATGAAAGCAGCATATTGAGCTTTTGTTTTTTATAATTGTTTTCTTTGTTAAAGTGGTGTTGTTAACGATGATGATGTTATAGTTGTATGCAGTCCACTGGACCGTGTACATATGCATCTCTTAATTGTAGATGGAAATGGGGTGAAGTTAGAGAAGTATGGAGAATGGAGGGAGAATGGTAGAAACAGATTTAATGGTCTTTGTTATTTTTTCTTTCATATTTTGCTTATGTTTGTTGTGTATTTTTGTTTGTGTTAGCATTGTATTATTTAAAATACAATTACTGAAACTACACTAACAACTCCCTGAGAAGATAATAATAATAATAATAATAATAATAATAATAATAATAATAATAATAATAATAATAAAACGACTAACAGCAATAACGATGACATGAGTGCGCTTCCACATATTTAAGTTGTTCGACTTGCTAGAACTAGCGGCAACACCCTCAAATCACAGACTACCATCTGAGAAATCGAAAGAGCATATTATATAATGTGTTCATAGATGTGCCTCAAAGAGACAGTGACATTGGAAACATGTTTCATCTTATGTCACTTCGATCAAGATTGACCTGAGACTAAATGCTGACGATAATACGCCAACGCGTGAGCTGCACCTAATCACTCGATCTGTTAGAAAAAGCAGTCAAATCACTCTCAGATAACATGATGCTAAATGGAGCCCAGCGCCGCCTTTCTGGCACTTGTGCCCGTGGCATGTGTAAGGACTTTCGAGCGAGCTCGTTGCCAGTGCCTCTGGACTGGCTCTTGTGCGTGTGGCACGTTAAATACACCATTTTGAGCGTGGCCGTTGCCAGTACCGCCTGACTGGCCTTCGTGCCGGTGACACGTAAAAGCACCCACTACACTCTGAGTGGTTGGCGTTAGGAAGGGTATCCAGCTGTAGAAACTCTGCCAAATCAGATTGGAGCCTGGTGTAGCCATCTGGTTTCACTAGTCCTCAGTCAAATCGTCCAACCCATGCTAGCATGGAAAGTGGACGTTAAACGATGATGATATATATATATATATATATATATATAGGACAACGTTTTGCATCGTCATATGAAAGAATACAGTCCAAGGAACAGTTGTGCAATGTCAGTCAAATTATAAATTTTGCATATTCTATCCATAGAAATATATAGTTGCAGTTTGACCTACTTCTACAAGACTAAAAGTTTCATGAGCGCCACGTCCGTCTCATCAGACGTCCAGTGACAGAACTGAGTCAATAGTTTATTAAATACATATAACTTCATACAAAAGTATTGAGTACTTTCTTCACTGACAGCAGCAGGAATTGAAAATGTCATAAAGTAAAACAATGCAGAACAACGTTTGCATCGTCACATGAACTCGTGACTAAGTCTATAGAATACAAGTAAGGAACAGTTGTGCAATGTTAGTCAAATTGTAAATTTTGCATATTCTATCCACTGATTGTCTCCCACTTCAGACACTTAAACTAACAAGCCAGCAAATATTCATCACCACCACTCCACATCACTCACTGGAATTGATAATTTCAATTTTCTATCAATGGTTTCCACTTATGGAAGACATCATTTCGATTTCTTGTAGTTTACTCGTCTTTTCATTAGAAATCTATTGTTTAGCATGCAGGAGACTGATAATTAATCAAATATTAATCAAGAACTTTTCGTTCAATTCGGAAACAGATTTGAGCTTTGTGGAAACTTCATTTATACTAACACATACATATAGCCTACTTGCATATAGACACACGGGCGCGCGTACCACGCACACGCGCGCGCAGTACATTATGCCATTATGTTTGTCTGTGAGCTCAAAAAAGAATTTAAATATTACACATATATATACTACACAAAACGGTAGTAGACAGGCGTATGAGAAAATGTCTTGCATCATTTGTTCCGAGTTCATATCCATCTGTGTTCATATCCATTCATATACAAGGCGGCGAGCTGGCAGAAACGTTAGCACGCCGGGCGAAATGCTTAGCGGTATTACGTCTGTCGCAACGTTCTGAGTTCAAATTCCGCCGAGGTCAACTTTGCCTTTCATACTTTCGGGGTCGGTTAAATAAGTACCAGTTACGCACTGGGGTCGATATAATCGATTTAATCCGTTTGTCTATCTTTGTTTGTCTCTTGTGGGCAGTAAAGAAATAAGAAACGTTAGCACGCTGGACGAAATGCTTAGCGGTATTTCGTCTGTCGAAACGTTCCGGGTTCAAATTCCGCCGAGGTTGACTTTGCCTTTCATCCTTTCGGGGTCGATAAATTAAGTACCAGTTGTGTACTGGAGTCGATCTAATCGACTGAACTCCCCCCCCCCCC
>NC_068985.1:103128590-103136699 GCF_001194135.2 Octopus bimaculoides | reverse complement strand
CCCACAAAATTTTGAGCCTTGTGCCTAGAGTAGAAAAAAAAAAAGCATATCCTTTCATATACATTTGCCTTTTATCGTTTTGGAAGCAATAAAATGAATTACCAGAGAAGTATTGGAGTAGATTTAATTGACAG
This sequence comes from Octopus bimaculoides, assembly GCF_001194135.2. Lineage (NCBI taxonomy): Eukaryota > Metazoa > Mollusca > Cephalopoda > Octopoda > Octopodidae > Octopus > Octopus bimaculoides. Next base: position 103,136,565 of record NC_068985.1, on the reverse strand, counting down.
TGGATCTGCAATAACATTCAATGGAATGGTATGGTATAGTGGAGCTGAAATTCTCACTCTACCGTGAAACTGACGATAGCTGAAGTGATACACTGGCTGGAGTACACGGTCATCACATCAGTACTGTCCATCCGTAAATCTTCACACCAATGACACACGCGCGCGAACCTTGTCATACACTCAGAAAACGGACCTTCTTCAAAAAGATATCAGGCGAAACAAAGTTCTAGTCACATACGGAATGCAAAATAAAAATTCAACCGTATTTTCATAACTGATTCTCTTCATCAGTTAATATTCTGTTTTTCTTAGTTTGTTTAAAATAATAAGCTTAATTTCGCACACGAGTGCATACACAGATTTGTATATACATAAACATATACATCTACGCGTACACACACACACACACACACACACACACATATATATATATATGTGTGTATATATATATATATATATATATATATATATATATATATATATATATATATACATATATATCTCTAATATAATATATATACAAATATATGTGTATATAAATGTATACGTATATATATATATATATATATATATGTATATATGTATATATGTGTGTGTGTGTGTGTAAGCAGACATAAATATATATGAATGTGTATGAAAGAGAGAAAGAAAGAGAAAGAGAGAGAAGTCAGTGGAACTTTCTAACAATAGGCATTGTCATAGAATGCTATCTAGACAAAACGTTTTATGTAAGCCAACAAAAGAAGGCTACTTCAAAAGGATTTGTCTGTGACACTCTGCTCTGCTGCTAAAGTAAACTTGATACCGCTTTCAAGAACCTCTAACAAATTTGTCGACATTTGGATTGAATAGTCAGACTATTCACGCTTTTCCTTCAAGTTGTGTTGAGAGTTTTCCTAGTTTCATATATTCACACATAAATGTGAACATTCACATAAAGATACACGTATGTATGGACGTATACTTTCATAACACAAAACTGTGTATACCCACGTACACATACATACAAAATGAAGAAAACCTATAAAAAAAAAAACACACACACACATTTGATGATACAGATATGACTGTATGAATATACACACTCACGCCACATGCAAGTACACGCACATGTGTATATTTTTGTATGGACTTATATACACGCGCATGAGTATGAGTGCTTTAGAAACTACAAAGCAAGTTAGAAAGGAAGAAGTAAAAACAAAAGTATAGCAAACGCAAAGGTTTACACATTTATCTTATATTGCAATATTTCGTTTTAAAAAGCGTTTATCAAGAGAAAATGGTGTCTGCGTTAAACTATAATTGGCACGAGTAATCGTAGATGGAAAGAGTGACACACGTAGATTGGTAGCTATATTGGCTAATTAGCATCGCACGCCTCCTCTCTTGTCTGCTTTTGATGTTGAGCTATTTGTCTCTAAAACATGTATATCTCTTATATCTATTTTTCCAGCACCGGGCTAGGTATGCTATTTTAAGGTATTATATCAAGAGTTTCTTTTTATTACAATAGTATAATCAATTTAAAAGTTATCATCCATTGAATTGCAATAGAAAAGTTAGCTAAACCAGATTAATTTAACATTCTAACAAACTCGACTAAATTTGGCAAGATTTGAAATTATAAGTAAAGAGATTGTAGTATTTCGTTATAACTATGAACCTCGGTCTAATTTCTAACAATCTAGAGCTTTTCAAGGAGAAACTGTTGTAGGCTTTCCTAAGGATATGTATACCAGACACTTTGTCAACTCGATTTCAAAAGCCCGTTGAAAAGATGTATTCCACTAGAATATATTTTAAATTTTTTAGCTCTTGTGATTTTTAAAGCTATATGGCAACCGCGTAGTTTTAGGTTCATTTCCACAGCGCGGTACTTTGGGCAAGTAACTTATACTATAATCCCGGACCAACTAATACCTTGTAAGGGAATTTGGTAGACGGAAACTGTGTGGAATCCCGTCGCATATATGTGTGTATGTTTGTGTTTGTTCACCCCCACCTCACTGTTTGACAACAGGTGTTGGTTTCTTTACGCCCGTAACTTAGCGGTTCGGCAAAGCTCGATAGAATGAGTATCAGACTTGAAAAATAAGCAAATAAGTACTGGGGTTGATTTGTTCCACAAAACCCTTCAAGGGCCGCAATCCAATGATTGAAACCCTTCATGGCCGTAATCCAATGATTGAAACAAGTAAAAAATATCAGATAAAACGCACGCACGCACACACATACACACACACGCACTATATACCTACAGATGTTTGTTAAGTGACTTGATCTGGGACTGTGAGTCTTGTTCTCTGTATCGACGCAATTAAAGCTTTTTAATATTCCATTATACCCATTATTGTTTTATTTTCTGATTGTATTAATTTAGTATATAAAGTGTTAAAAAATTCGTCATACATTTACTACCTGATACTATTGTTATTCAACTGAAGATAAGGATAACAATGTCACGATTCCATAACTGCATGTATATTATACACACAAACATATAAACGTTTACATACACAACACACACATATATCGAAACAAACATGTGCATGCACGTACTCACACTCGCACATGCTGTCATACTGTACGCATAAGAGTTCACGAGTGCCATGCAATCGTGCACTTTTAGACGCATATTGGGATACAGAGTAATAAAAAGAAAAATATCTAGATAGAAAAGGAGATAGGAAGAGAACGAGAGAGAGAGAGAGAGAGAGAGAGGTGTAGGATTGATGGTGGTGGGGACAATACTTAAGATGATGTTTTAAGGCTAACAATGATCCAGGGTAACTGAAATGTCTTATCAATTTTGTGATCAAATACGTGCAGCTCTACATTTAAAAATTTTACGATGCAAAGAAGCGAAAAAGACGAATGCTGGAAACATAAATAAATAGCTAGAAAATCTGTGTTCAGTCAGCACACTTCCCGTATGACTTGAATCAAATCTGTCTTCGACATCTGTTGAAGCATATAGACTAGTGAATCAAAAAAAAAAAAAGAAAAAAAATAGATATAAAATTATAAAAATGTTAAAAAATAAAGTTGTAACTAGTTGAAACAAAATTTCACTTACATAAATACATATCGAATAAGAACTAAATTTATTGTTGAAAATAACTTATTCAGCACACGATACAAAGAGAAGAAAAGAAAAAAAATAATAAATGAATAAATGCTTAGCAGTTGTTTCAATATGCACATCAGCATTTCAAAATTCTATACTATTCTGCATAGATTTCAGAAATAAAAGAGTCCATCAGTCTTTGTCTCTTTCTTTTCCTTTATGCCTTTCTCGATTTTCCTTCATAACTAATGGTCTACAATGTCTGATTACCCATTATTTTCCTTTTATGTTTAATCTGTGAGTTGAATTTGCATATTGAGAAAACAATAAACTGCATTTACGTTTATGTATTTCCATAGCGTATCTATCCGCAAATTCACCAACACCACCCACTCACGTACTTTCAAACACATTACTATTATAATATAAACGTCACATGCAAGTCTGTTTCTCTGCGTGTATCACATAAAACAAGTCTGAGAGATGAATATGTGATAGGTTTTATGTGATTTCTTCATTTGTAGATTTATTGATAGTTTTGTTTTTTTTCTTCTTACGACAGTCCTCCTGCATTTTTTCTTTTGTGTCATTTTTGGCGAGACATCTTTCTTAATTGTTGCTGCTATTGTTTAGACTCAACTCTATCCTGTTCGAGCATACCTACGATCAAAAGCATTCAAGCCATGACAATAAAGTCTTTTTTACTTTCATCCATTCAGGAATAGTCTATCTTGGTTTACATTATCTAGCAGTATTCGTTTGTAAAGTGGCAGGGTATGTGCTTTATCGCAATTCAGGCGACCACATGGCGGATGCTTTTCTAGATTATTCATTTATCATAATGAATTTTTAATGGTGTTATAAGTTAGATTCATTAGGGCTCGATCTCACCCAAGAAAAGGCTTCCAGATCTCATGATTTTTTTTTCTCCCTAAAAGAAATGCGGACTGCAGTTTCTATTATTTGTGACAGACATGCCCTTCACTAAAGGGTGGGTACTGGACGGCACTGCGCCCTCACTATACAAGAGTCCTCACTCAGGTTTAGAACATACAGTTTAGAAAAAGCTTGCTGCCATACATTTATTGAAGTCTAACTCACATGCCCGTCGCTAAGGGAGTGCTGCAATACAAATTAGTGCCCAAAATATTCTGAAGTACCCCCAAGCACCAAAGTCTGGCGACGAGCCTGGTGACAGAAACATACTGGATAGCTTAACCATGCAATATCATTGTTACATAGTTTAATGACCTCTCAACCGAAGGAATGTAAGAAAGACTTCAATATAGTTAGTAAAGTGTTTTCAGATACCTCTTCCGCCAAATCTGAAATAGATTAACACCAACGCAGGCAATGTCAATTTTAGATACTTGTTCATAGTTACCAAAGCGTGCGGTACTGCCCCCTGGGGGCGGTGGAAAGATCCAGGGGGCGTTGAATAAAAACGGGGCGATGATGGGGTAGGCAAAACGAGGCAATGGATGTAAAAACAACAAAATAATGGGTTTTATTTGTGAAATACTGTTTTGAATTTGCTGTAGAAAGTGGTCTATGTATATGATGATGAGTGATGATGGGGGCACTAACTAGGAATGTAAACTGGGTGCCAGCGGGGTGGAGCCCATGGTGGAGCCCATGGTGGAGCCCATGGTGGAGAAGACATTGGCAGGTAGGATATTATTGTTGTTGTTGTTGTTGTTTAGTCCCACGTCAGCTCTGAGATCAAGAAAATCTATCATGGAAGGCGTTCTGGCATGACCATCTCGTCTTCTATTCAGATATATAGTATCTAGGACTACATTGGTGTAAAATTTTGACTCAAGGCCAGCAACTTATTTCATTGACACCAAAAGAATGAAAGGCAAAGAATGAAAGGCAAAGAATGAAAGGCAAAGAATGAAAGGCAAAGAATGAAAGGCATTTGGATGCAGGACGTCAACTCAGAAAAATGCCTCTAAGCATTTTTTTCGACATTCTTACTTTTTAAGAAGACAGTGTATAATTTGAAGATTTAATTGCTATTTTTAGCTGGTTGAACGCACTTAAGGGGACCTCCTTTTTGGCTCATAAAGCAGGTAGGTAATCCTAGAAATTGCTGTTATGGAAAGGAGGTGAGTAACCTGTTTATACAGAGTCTGATGGATGAGATGTATTAGGGATAATGTAATAGAGATGGAAGATTGCGCAGTTTCTAGATTTTAGTTGAGAGGATAATTACACAAACCATTTTGCGTTGACAGAGAAGTAATAAAGATATGTTCCCAACTCGACAGTTGTTAGCATTCATGAGTGAAGAGCTGCCTTTTAGGTTGTTGGTCGGTAATTGGATGTGATTTTTATACTTTCTTTTCCTTCTTATTCTAAAGTCCTTTGCGTTGACTTAGGATTTTAATAAGCGCTGAAAATGAGTTGCTAGAATGATCATGCTTTGACTTTGTATATAAATGCATTTTCGACGCATAGTATCCCGAAGGATCTGTTCTCTCTAGAATAAAATAGGTTGTCTTCCTAGAATTGATTTCAGGTCTTTCTTATTTCTTTACTGCCCACAAGGGGCTACACACAGAGGGGACAAACAAAGTTCGAGTTACTCGTTATAGGGACACAAATCCAGAAAAAGGTATATGCAGCATATGTTACTGTATATTGTAAAAATATGAAGAGGATAAATGTTCGAACAGTCCATAAATAGTTATTTAGTTCTAGAGTGTTTCCCCATTAGAAGTTGTCCACGTTGTGGAGTTGAGTTCCGACATCGACATGACACTATATCTGACTCTCTTGGTGGCCTTGGTTGGAACTAACTAAAATCTTCTGCGACTTTGTGATTGGCAGCAGTGTGTATCTATGCGCGAGGTAAAGCGGTTAGTTACAATAACCGAATCACGTATAGATGGATAACAGTTCCGCCAAAGGGAAGCAGTGCTTCTACACACACACACACACACACACACACACACACACACACACACACACACAGTATGACGAGTAAAGATTGAATGAAACAGATCTGGATATGTATTCACCGTTATTTCACACATTAATAAAGACACGCATGCGCGTATGCACGCACATACCCACATGCGCACGCGAATACACGTATATACATATATCATTTATTTATATGTGACAATCTGTGGTATGACGACTGGTGAATATGTAATGTTGTAAATAACTACAATGTCTAAATATAATATCAAATATAGTATTTATTTCGTATAAGGACGTTTAAAGAACAGAAATTACGACTGCATTAGCCATATTACCAAGTGATAAATGCAGTGCAAAATCAATATTAACAAAAGGTATCCGAATTGGTAGCTTGTTTCCAACGTTTTTAATGTACCTTTGAAACAATATCTAAAAAGTAATTCTGGAAGGCACTCTAAGTAAAGATGTTGGCAACAGTAATGCATTTTCTCAGAAAACATAACCAGCTTCAAGTTGATTTTCATGAATGTTGAATATCCTAAAATTGTTCTATATCAAACACAATGAGGTTAATAAAAACCAAAGAAGAGAACTTTAATATTTTGCAAAAGAAAGTTTACACATGTTAATAGGTTCAGTGACATAATAAAAACTGTCAATTAGCAATAGTTCCAGAACATTTCATACTTGCTTCTGTTTTCTTTTTTCCTTTTATTATGATGATGTATACCATCTTGCTAACGTTGGAGTCGTAGTATTTAGCTGACTGGCCTTGCTTGCTTGTTGCTTCCACCTGCAATCACTTATTTCCAGGTACAATGGCAGAAGATTGACAAGGTAGCCTGTTTTTTCCGAGTTGAGTCAGCTATGTATTTCTTATCTTCTTGCCAACTTCAAATTGTTTACATTGGCACCTTGGTTACTCTGAAGATAATGTCGTACGAAGATGTTTTTTTTTTTCAAACTTTGCTAGAACTGCAAAGGCTTAGAAACTAAGATATATGTCAAGACGAGTTATTCGATTGGGCAGATTAGTTTATGAAGGCGTTCTGTTACTGAGCAACTAACGACCGTTTGTTTTGCATAGTAACAAATTTTTGTTGTAACACCTATTCAACAACAATGGTTCTGTGCATAGTGGTTAATGCAGAACAAAATAAATAAATTATTTTGAATTCGATCCTTCGGCAAAAAACAGTTATTATCCATCCAAAAATAAATAATAGAATAAATAAATATATACATACACGCACACACACATACATGCATAGACGCATGTATGTATACATACATGGTGGTTGTCTACTCCTTATGCACCTCCTGTACTTACACCTTAGAACCATCATGGCATCTAATGTGGTTTTTTAAACCAGACAATATTTTGAAAGGACACCCACATAGATTGCATATCCGATTTGGACCACCAAGAGCTCCAGTTAAGTTCTGATCTTTGTGGATCTTAAAATGTCTTTTGAGACCTCTGTTAGATTTGCCGACCCGTTAGATTTGGCATACATTGCATTGAATTTTCCATTTTCATTTATACATACATGCATACATACATATTACTGTTTATGCAATATGACTGGCCTGAATGTTACAGTGGGTTTCGCGCCGAATATTGCTACTAGACAACATTGACAATTCTTTAAAGTGATGGTCGGAAGCGCATAGCCTCTTTAGCGCTCGAGGCGCATAGACCATAGGTTGACTCGGCGGTAGTAAAAGGGTAGAACGAAATTTTGGAAAAAATAGGTTTTTAAAAGTTTTTTTGTGGGGTTTGAAGAACTAATGCAAAATCAGGAGGAAGAAGGAAGTGTTATTCCATATAGATTAGTATTAGCCAAGGGTGAGGTGAGTATTTTGTCTACGTATTGTTCTTTAGTTCAGAAAGGGGCATGGTCAGGTCGCCTAACGAGTTTGCGTTCATAATTTCATTTTCCGAGTTCAGGAAAGCGTCAAGAACGTGTGAAT
>NC_068985.1:103125232-103126000 GCF_001194135.2 Octopus bimaculoides | reverse complement strand
ATATATATATATATATATATATATATATATATACACACACATATACATACATATATATATATATATATATATGACACTCCGTCGACCACGAGGGTTCCATTTGTTCCGACTAACAGAATAGCCTACTCGTGAAATTAACGTGCAAGTGGCTGAGCACTCCACAGACACTCGAACCCTTAACGTAGGTCACAGAGAGATTCAGCGTGACGCAGAATGCGACAAGGCCGATCCTTTTAAATTACAGATACTACTCATTTTTGCTAGCTGAGTAGACTGGAACAACGTGAAATAAAGTGTCTTGCTCAGTCTTGCATACAATCCATATACACACACGCACACACACACACACACGCGCGCACTTAAATATGGATGATTATGGTTGTAATGCCTTTCATCTTTGATTATAGACCGTTTAGATCTAGAATAATCTAGAGCAAAGCAACAGTGTGTTGAACAACTACAGCATAGACTATTAACAGATTGCTGAAATAGTACTGAATCAGGAACACCACAACTTTCGTCTGACTCGATATTATTTTTACAACTTGAACTGAATAAACATCATCAGTATTCTTCAGTATTCATCTATCATTGATTTGAGTGCAAACAGTATCGGGTTCAATATGTTTTTTACTCGATAAAAGTAATATAATTATATAGTATCAGTCGAGTATAAAAAAAAAAAATGGCGTGTTGAGACAATTACAACTTCTTGCCGTCAATGATTCTAGTTTTCGTAGTAAAACGTTACTACTTCCCCCCCCCCCC
>NC_068985.1:103122023-103125219 GCF_001194135.2 Octopus bimaculoides | reverse complement strand
TCAATCAGTTTATACTAGTCATTAGAATAATCTCAGGGAAAAAACAAACAAAACAAAATAAAAATGCACAAAAAAGCAAAGAAAAGAAACGGACTCACACAGGAGTAAAGAAAATGTCGTTAAGGTAATTAACAAACAGACGTTTATTGTCAAGAAGGACGAAGCGTCAAATCAAGAAATTTAGCGTTCAGTGACATATTACAAATAGACAAGCAATATTGAGGAGACGGAGTTAGTTGATATCATGGGCCACAGAACTTGAATCCTACTTTATTTTATAGACTCCCGAAAGGATGAACGGTAAAGTTGACCTCAGCAGGAATTTAACTCAGAACTAGAAACCAGAAGAAGCACTTCAAGATATTGTTTCTTCCGAACGCTCTAACAATTCTGTCGGTTCGCCGCCATCATGATATTACTAATAATTCTTTCTGCTACTGGCACGAGTAGCAGAATGACGAGTCTCAAAGCTCATATTTGCCAGGAAGACTATAATAGTCGGTTGTATGTAGATTAAAATACTGATGCTTACTCAAGCCTCGAGAGATCAGATGCAAAGCCAATTCTAGTGAGATTTTAACGAAAAGATAAACAAAACAATTCAAACAAAACGAGAACACTAAATATTGCTAAGTATTTAGTCTAACATACAGGCCTTGTAAGTGTGAAACTGACCTCTGCCATTAGTAGAAGGTCAAAGATTTGTAGCAATAGATTAGTCTCAAATATACTGCATCACTTTACCTGACTTGTAGCATTTCTGTCCAATTTTTCACTCCGTTATCGTATTAATTAGCCTTTCTACTATAAGTACGAGGCCTGAAATTTTTGGAGGCGGTGGATAGCCAATTACATCGACCTCAGAGCTCAACTAGTACTTATTTTATCAACACTGAAAAGATGAGATACAAAGTCGACTTCGGCGGAATTTGAACTCAGAACGTAAAGACGGAAGAAATGCTAAGCATTTTACCCTGCGTGCTGACGATCCTACCAGCTCGGCACCTTGTGTTATAATAATAAATGTAAAAATGAAAAAGCAAATTCCAGCCTTGTTGAGATTTGCTCATAAATTGTTAGACTATATAAAATATCTTAAAGTAACTTTATTCAATCCATTTGATAAAAGAAAAGAAAAGAAAAAATCATAATAAATGGGAGAAAGGAAGAATTTTTCAGTTCCAAAAAAGATGATAACCAACTGATAATATCATATTCGGGCAAATGTAGGTATACTAAACGTAAGTTCTGATGGTTTGTGCCTGTCAATAATATTTATCATACATTGATTTCGACTACTGTACGTATGAAGAATACGTTGGTGAACTGAGAAGACTATGTTAACATAGTGTGTAACATGGGCACTAGCTGACTTTCTGTTTCGTCGTGGAAGGCTGAAATCAACTTATGGGCTATAAGAAAGTAGTTGAATACTACCTGTAGTAAACTTACACAGAACCCATCCTCTCTCAAAAGTGATCTAATGTCTGTTTTCTGAGGTAAAAAGATCAATCAATCAAGAAATTAATCAATTGAAAAACAGTCTTGAATGCAGATTTATTATTATTATTATTATTATTATTATTATTATTATTATTATTATTGACCAGGAACAGCACTAATTTGGTGAAAAATAGGAGTCATTTTATTTTGTTAAGTGTTTGGGAAATGTGGCATAAGCTGGTTTAAATTTAAAGAAGAATTTTTGGAAATTGGCTGAAAATAATGAAATGCAATGACAGCATTCGACAATATGTGTTTAAATAGATTAATGTGTTGCTTTAGAAATGATTGGTAGAGCGAGGGGAACTTTATACACGCATGATCACATATTAAATAAGATTAATTTGTAACTTTGGCAGAAGGTCACATATTTTGTGGGCGGGAACCGCTGATTGAATCGATCCTGTTCTGTATTTGACTTGTTTTATCAACCTCGGCAAGATGAAAAGAAAAGTCTATCAGGATGGATTTGAACTCAGAACATAAAGTAACGTAAATACTGCCAAATATTCTGTCTGGTGTTTTTACTAACTCAACTATTCTCCACCCTCTCTATATATCAAATAAGATGAATAAAATAAAAATATTGATTTATTTTGCGCATTATTGCAATTTCAGTCGATATATGTATATATTTTTCTTTTTTACCTTTCGTGATCTTAGGTATTCGCCAATGGATTAGCAGCCTTAGTGACCTTTTCCTATGAAATCTGGTACCGATTTCCGGCAGCTAAGTAATCTAAGACATGTTGGGTTAGTGTCCATTCTCAAAAGCACAACGAAACACGCGCAGCAGCAAATTTAAACACATGACTGATGTTAAGAATACAGAAGAATATTAGCATTATTGTTGCCATGTTAGAAATCAATATATTAATGTTAGACCTGATTATCAATATTATCGATTTCTTACACTGACACAAAATCATACATTTATAGGAGAGGAGTAGTGCTGATTGAATCGACTATTAGTATATTACTTACAATTTTTTCGATTCTGAAGAGATGAAAGACAAAGTCAATTTTGGCTAGATTTTAATTTTGAAAGTAAAGAACATAATTAAATACTGCAAGAAATTTCTGCCCTGCGCTCTACTTATTTCTACCATCCACCACTTTTATAAATCGTTACAATTAAAATGGCGAAAGAGGTGGATGGCACGCCGTAGGAAGTATCATTCTGGGTTTGACTTCAAATCCTGTCAGCCGGCTTCGCTTTTCATTTCTGAACGTTAGATATAAAACATGCACAAGTCAAAAACTGGCTCTGATTTGATCGACTTGATCTCCCTTCCTCTCTTTCTCAGCAAAACGTGTACGTGTGTTTGAGGATAGATTTATAGGGTAAGGTGCAATACATTGGTTTGATTCCAGTACCTGACTACTACTTGTTTCAACTATAGTAGGATGACAGAAGCTAAATTCACCTTAGGCGCTCTATGAATTTTCAACGCGTAAGGGTGGCTGTGTGGTACGTAGCTTGCTTACCAGCCACATGGTTCTGGGTTCAGTCCCATTGCGTGGCACCTTGGGCAAGTGTTTTCTACTATAGCCTTGGGCTGACCAAAGCCTTGTGAGTGGATTTGGTAGACGGAAACTGAAAGAAGCCCGTCGTGTATATGTATATATGCATATATATATATATATATATATATATATATTTGTATGTTTGTGTGTGTGTTTGTCCCCCCCC
>NC_068985.1:103121153-103121978 GCF_001194135.2 Octopus bimaculoides | reverse complement strand
GATGCTGGCGTGTTTACGTCCCCGTAACTTAGCGGCTCGGCAAAAGAGACCGATAGAATAAGTACTAGGTTTACAAAGAATAAGTCCTGGGGTCGATTTGCTCGACTAAAGGCGGTGCTCCAGCATGGCCACAGTCAAATGACTGAAACAAGTAAAAGAGAAAAATAGAGTAGAAAGATATCCAAAGTGATATTTATATCTCATTCGCCAAAAGCTACGAAATATGATCTATACATTGTTACACATGAACTCTTCAGGATTTTGGAGACATAAATACATTGATTGCATACACATATATTTGACTACTTGGAACAATAAAATATGTTCATAAAGATTTCGTGAACAGGTGTCTATTTATAACTGGGACGATTCCACAGATCTATGTTATTCTTCCGTAATGCATAAATGTTACAACGTCCTAGGTTTTCTCAAAAGGATTTCGGGAAGATAGAAAATATGTGGGTATAGATGTGAAAGTACATTTCATTGAGAGAAACTTGCGAAGCGCATAATAAGCATAAATGTAATAACCGAAAGAGCTCGATACATACATACCCACATGCATCCATGCATATATATCCATGCATCCATGCATCCATCAATCCACGCACGCACACACACATACATACATATATACATACATACATACTGACACACATACATAGCTATTTCAACTTATGCACGCTTGCTGTACCACTGGAAATCAAGTATAGAATTAGTGCAAAAAGTACATCTATCTATCTATCTATCTATCTATCTATCTATCTATCTATCTATCTATCTATTTATCTGTTTCTGTATTAATTAATATATATATATATATAT
>NC_068985.1:103117435-103121107 GCF_001194135.2 Octopus bimaculoides | reverse complement strand
ATATATATATATATATATATATATACATGTATGTATACATATGTATACACACACCTATAAGGTGTTTACTCAGGTACTCAATAATGAATACACCGCATCTTATGGCGGAAACAGCTGTAAACAAATGAAGTTCGTAGGATATACGTTTATTCTGTCATCATCTCTTTTTCTTATATATATATATATATAATGTACGTATATATGTGTGTGTATGTATGTGTATTTAAATATGATATATATATATATATAGAGAGAGAGAGAGAGAGACGGAGAGAAGGAGAAAGTTATAAATATATACAATCTTAAATGATTAAAATATGTATGTGCGTATGCGAATATATATATTGTGTGCATGTATATTCACGCACACATACTCTTATAGATACACACGCGCGCGCGCATGCGCACGCTCGCACGCACACACACACACACACACACACACACACACACACACACACGTACATATATGCATACATGTATATAAAACGGCATTAGATGGTAAGATGAGCAGGAAATTAGATTACAATCGATTGCAGCGGACACAGTAAACATATTCGCCTCCAACTGTGTGTGTCTGGATGAAATTTAAATGGAACGCTGGTGGATTGTTTAAGATCAGAGACAAACAGGACATCATATATAGGAGAAGAGTGAGAGAAAGAGAGAGAGAAGAAGAGATAGAGGTATAGTGAGAGACAGAAAGACATAGACAGATAAAAGAAGACAGACTGACAAACTAACAAGATAGATCAGCAAACACACTAAAGAAAACGGTAGATAGGTGTTGACATCCATGGCAAAACAGATCAGCAGACTAAGATAAATTCGTAGACAGACATATCTCATGAAAAATGAGTGGACAGGAAAAAAAAAAAAATAAAGATCGGCAAACAAACTGAATTGGTTAAAGTATGTGGGCAACAATAGAGAAGTAGACATGGTAGACAGACAAGTGATATAGCGGACAGATAATATAGACGAACAGAATGAAGATTGAGAAATGAGAAAATAGTACAGCTAGATATATGAGCAGGGAATTTTCTAGATAAACAGAGAAAGACGAAGAGGAAAATGGAGGACGACAGGGATGATAGAAAATGAAAGGGAGGTACCTAAATAGGAAGCTAGAAAGCATTCTATGCTCCCAGAAAATTATCCTTAGAATTCCAATATCAAGTGATATTTATAAATAATGATTAAATTGCTGCTTTTATTTATTCGGCCCGGAAATACAAAAAGGCAACGTGGATCAATGCAGAATTTGAGCTCAGAATTATAAAAACGAAAGTAATAAATAGGATCGTGTTTTTAATTTATCATTTTGCTGCAGAATTTCAAACAAGAAAAAAACATTATGAAATAAAAGAAATTAATTAGCTAAATTAATATGCGCACTTGAAACAGCCTAAATTGAAATACCAGTATGCACGCATTTTTATTTTATTTATTTTTTATGCGCCCTTTTAAAGCCTAGCCATGCTCATGGGCCCGGTTTCCAGGTGTCTTTGGCGTATGTGTCCCCCCCCCCCGCCAGCTGGACGGGACGCCAGTCCATCACAGCGTTACTCAAGAAACAGGAAGAAAGAGTAAGAGAAAGTTGAGGCGAAAGAGTACAACAGGGATAGCCACCACCTCCTGCCGGAGCTCCGTGGAGCTTTAGGTGTTTTCGCTCAATAAACACACACAACGCCCGGTCTGGGAATCGAAACCGCGATCCTCCGACCGCGAGTCTGCTGCCCTAACCACTGGGCCATTGCGCCTCCACATGTACCCATTTATATGTATACAAACACGGAACAGTATAAACTTTAAGGTCTATCTCGTAGATATCAGTGAATACTTTGTCTGAAGATTTCTATATATCGGAACAAATAATTTTCGACTTGGCTTAGATCATCCAGGATATTCGTCACCGAGGAGACCAGATCGAAACACCGTTTGGCGTTCCACCGGAGATCTGAGCGAAACCATGCGTTTTTAACATAAAAAAACTCTTTTGGATGTTTCTTTGAGATAAATATTACAGCTAGTGCCATTCTACGATTGTATACATATCATAGAAGCGTATATACGCAGGTAAATTAATTAATTAGTTAATAGGTTAAATGATTCGAATGTGCGCGCAGGTCCAATAAAGAAATAAGAAAACTGTCTATTCTCCTCATCCAAATGTCCTTGCTCTTATTCCTATCATCATAACTAGTGTCTCACTTCCCAAATAGTCTACTATAGCTTTTCACCTATCATCTTAGTTCTGTAAACCCTCCACAACAGATTTCTCCGCTCACATTTTCTCTAAAAGCATCAAACTACAAAAGTTCAAATTGAAGCTCATCAGTCTGGGATAGTTTGCTATGGCTATGACCATTGCCTTTCGTTTTCGAGGTAAAATATAAAAACAATCCAGTTGTTTATATTTCTAAGAAACATCCAGATGTCATGATTGCCATAATACCATTACTATCGTCGCAGCCATCACCGACTCTTCAGCTGCCGCCACTCTCACCGTTGCACCAATACTACTACTATTACCGCATTAAGCACTGAATTATAATTATTTCAATCATGAATAAGTATTAACCAACCTTTATTATACCTTCATTATTAATCACCATCATCATTATCATCACCTTCAATGAGGTCATCGTCATCATCATCATCATTATCACCCTCGTTATCACTCTCAACTTTTAATAACTTACTACTACTACTACTACTACTACTACTACTACTACTACTACTACTACTACTGCTGATGCTACTGCTGCTGCTGCTGCCCCCGCCGCCAGTGCCACCACCACCTTCATCACCACCACCACCACCACCACTACTACTACTACTACTACTACTACTACTACTACTACTACTACTACTACTACTACTACTTTGCATATATTGATTTCTTTCTTGAGCACGAGGCCAATATTTCTGAAGACGGAAATAGGAAATTAATTCATTTGCCACAACTAACATTAGCAGGCACTTAAACTATCGATTTTAAGAAGGATAGCAGACAAAGACGATCTAGTACGATTCGAACCCCGAGCAGAATCACTGAGGCCTGTAGCTCGGGTCATGTGATGTTATAGCTTCTCCCACGTTTGTGTTCATGTTTTTGTCTAAGTGCTGAAAGGTTGGGGCATGATTATGTTGTTGTTGGCTGGATGAAATTTAAACGGAACGCTGAACGATGAAAGGCAAGGTCGACCTCGGCGGAATTTGAACTCAGAACCTAGCGGCAGACGAAATACCGCTAAGAATTTTGTCCGGCGTGTTAACGTTTCTGCCAGATCTCTGCCTTTTTCAGTTTCCATCAACCAAATCCACTCGCAAAGGTTTTGGTCAGCCCGTGGCTATAGTAGAAGACATTTGCCCAAAGTGCCACGTAGTGGGACTGAACCTGGAACCATGTGGCTTGGAATCAAATTTCTCACCACATTGCCACTCCTGTATATCGCTCTCATTTATATTTTCAGTGTTAAGCTTTCTTTAGTGATGTGAACGAAATCAAAATTGAAGCTGAAAGTTTATTGAATCATTAAATTATGTAACAATAACAGCTAGCAGCATCAAAATATAATCAAAAGCATTATCGCCATCATCGCCATCATCGCGGCCATCATCATCATCATCATCATCATCTTCATCATCATTATCATCATCAGTAACATA
>NC_068985.1:103112049-103117354 GCF_001194135.2 Octopus bimaculoides | reverse complement strand
CACACACACACACACACACACACACACACACACACACACACACACACACACACACACACGCTGTCCTGTTTTTACTCTTACTATTTATTCGTCGCCATTCTCCAACCAAAATCAATTGCCAGTCTTAGTATCTCAGAAACAATCAAGTCGGACTAGCCTAAGTTGTAAATCATAAAAACTACGCAGGTTTTCTGTGAACGAACTCTAAATACACACAGTACGATGTGACACCCATCATTGTGCACAAAGTAATCTGGCTAAGCAATCTGTATTGATTTGCAACTGTTTCATCAATGCATTTAAAGCGTTAAAGCTTTTTAGAAAAAGCTGAACGCTACAACACCTATTTGATCAAAATCAATAAAACAAATCTTAGTCGTTTAGTGACACCATAACCATTTATAAAAGACTATGTAGTTATCTATTTACTGTAATTAATACGTGGGATGATAGAATATTGCATTCATTCATTCATACATGCTTATATACAGACGTGTTGTTGTTGGCACTCCGTCGCTTACGACGACGAAGGTTCCAGTTGATCCGATCAACGGAACAGCCTGCTCGTGAAATTAACGTGCAAGTGGCTGAGCACTCCATAGACACGTGTACCCTTAACGTAGTTCTCGGGGATATTCAGTGTGACACAGTGTGACAAGGCTGGCCCTTTGAATTACAGGCACAACAGAAACAGGAAGTAAGAGTGAGAGAGAGTTGTGGTGGAAGAGTACAGCAGGGTTCGCCACCTTCCCCTGCCGGAGCCTCATGGAGCTTTTAGGTGTTTTCACAACGCCCGGATATACATACATACATACATACATACATACATACATAGATACATAGATACATACATACATACATACATACATAGCTTCCTCATGAAGAAAACTTGTAAAGGAATTCAAATCACCACTAACACATGTTTCACAAGATGTGCAAAGGTAGTCGTAACATGGACGATTTAGAAGACATGAATATAGTACGCAGAAAATGAAATATATGCCTCGCACATCCACACACACACACACTAAGACTGCGATCCAGACGAAGAGGGAAAGGCTAAAATGAACGAATTGTTTTCTGTAAATGCACACACAGACACAAGAATGGTAGAAGGTATTTATATTTTAGTAATTTTACGAATGAACTCCTGCTCTGCATTCCACGAGGTGTTGGAGCATCTAATTCTTATGGGTATATTGCGATCGATATTTAGTGGAATCGATGTGAAGGTGAAAATTATATATTCATACTATATAAATAGCACACACGCTCGCACGTGAACACGCGCGCGTGCGCACACACTTACACAGAGTAAAATATACACAAGTCAAGCAACACCAAAAATATACTCACATGCACACACACTTATACCAAATCAAACCCCAACAAAATATATTCAAGAGGAGACAACCCCAACAAAAGCAAAATGTACAACAAAATTTCCAGATGTTTTCGAAATGAAATTGAATGTCGAATAGTGGAAAGAATAAAACAGAGGCGGCCATCGGAGTTCTAGCATCGACAACAGATGATAACCTCAAGAACAAGACGTAGACAGTAACTCCTTCAAAATATAACGAAAAGAATGATTTTTATCAGCGGATAAAAGTAGATGGTACTTTCATGCAGTGTTATATAAGTCTCTCAAGTGAAGTAGGCTTGAACTGTTGAAGAGTCTGCAAGTACTCCAGAAGAAAGAATAGTTCTTTTCATTCTTCTTTTTGCTTTTTCTTTGTAATAGAACTAATGTTTATTTATCATAACTTTGGCAGGACAAAAGGTTTTAAAGAAGATAAGATTTCTTTAGGATTACCAAAATTGATTTATATTTCACTAGGTGAAAAAGCAATGAATTTAGAGGAGGAGGTGGTGGTGGTGGTGGGGAGGTTAGCAGAGTGAGTGAACCGACCTCTCACAAATATATTATTAGTACTTATTGACCCTGAAAGGATGAAGGGGAAAATAGTCTCTGTAGCATTGACTCTGTTTATCTATGTCCGACTCTGAAGTCGATAAAATATGATTTATGCAGTTGATGCTCCAAATATTTAAAAATCATACAATCAAGTTATAGTTGACTCAGATACATAGAAACACACACAAACGTAGACGCACTCGCACGTTAACATCTAAGAATACAATCTCTATATTTATCTATATGCACATAGAGAAGTTTGAACAGTAAAGAGACTGAGTAGAATGCCTTTATGTAAGTAAGCTTGGTATCTGGAGACGACATCAATGACGACGATGATAGCGGTGACGATCATGATGATGACGACTACATCAGTGATAATAATGAAGGTGGTGGTAGCAGCAGAAACAACAGCTGGAAATGCTACATTTTATCCTGAGCAGCTTTCGATGTAATCACTGTTGTTGTTGGCACTCCGTCGCCTACGACGTCGAGGGTTCCAGTTGATCCGATCAACGGAACAGCCTGCTCGTGAAATTAAGGTGCAAGTGGCTGAGCACTCCACAGACACGTGTACCCTTAACGTAGTTCTCGGGGATATTCAGCGTGACACAGTGTGACAAGGCTGGCTCTTTGAAATACAGGTACAACAGAAACAGGAAGAAAGAGTGAGAGAAAGTTGTGGTGGAAGAGTACAGCAGGGTTCGCCACTATCCCCTGCTGGAGCCTCGTGGAGCGTTAGGAGTCTTCGTTCAATAAACACTCACAACGCCCGGTCTGGGAATCGAAACCGCGATCCTATGACCGCGAGTCCGCTGCCCTAACCATTGGGCCATTGCGCCTCCACCGATGTAATCACTACATGTTAAGAAACAAACTGCTTTAAAAAACGGAAGTTACCATTTTGATTTTTTCTATATATTTAATTTGGCCACTAGTCGTTAAAGGAAAATATATTCATGCCAGTGGCATTAGACGTTTACTGAATGCTGTCAGAAAGAATCAGTCCAATATTTTTATATACACACAAAAGCATTCGATATATTGAACGTATAGACGCCGCCCCAAATTTGTTTTCCAACAACCAAGTTGACAAACCGTTTCACTTTGGTCATTCAATAAACACTCAAGTGATATATTTTCCTCTCTCTCTTCTCCGACACAATCCCTTTAAGATCTGTTTGTTCGTGAATGGAGTCATCTTCAACTTCTCCAAATTCCATTAAATTCTTCTCTATTTGCTCCGCTTCTTTTAGTTTCCACACCTTAAAAGAAGACTTCCAATTTTCAGTATGACACAAACTGTTTATAAAAACACACACACACATTAACGTACACATGCACATTTATATACAAACACACACGCACACACGCATATGTATAAAGATGTATTTCTGTATTTGCCTTTCATAAACATAGAGTCATGTATGGAAGGCGAGAGTCAGAGAAAAGAAAAAAAGTAGTAGGACAAATTTAAGTCAAAGACGATCTTTTAAAAATAAATATGGATGTTCAGCATAATTAACATAAAATGTCGTATTCATTTTCTTTGAATGTTACCACATTTTTCTTCGAATTACATACACATATGTATACCGCATTTTTCTTTGAATTACATATACTTTATGTATATTGGTGTATATGCACACATGTATGTGTGCTTACATGCATATACATACACATATATATAAATGCATACACACACGCGCGCGTGCACGCACGTACGCAGTCTTAAAACGTAGTCGTGGACTAACAATACTGTATATTGCTGCATATCACTGATTCAAATGAAATATTGCTTGTTGAGGTTATCTCTACAGATATTCTATAGAAATTATAGCTAGTACTGGACTTTTGTGACTACGTTTCGTATACAAGACGTCAGATGTAAACGAACAATGTATTTTTTTAAAAAAAAATCGTCTTTGATTTAAATATTCATGGGTAATGGGTGTATATGGCAAATACGTCCATTACCCATTTTTCATCATCGATCTCATTGAATTATAAAAACGGGCAATGGGTAACGAAATGGTATAAAAACGTTTAATATAGTTTATAGTATATCATGGTTGCATTACGAAATACCACGTACCTACAAGTTATTTGTTCAATGAAATAATGATTCGAATAAGTCGATAGTATGGATTGAGATGTGGAGGCGCGTGGTTTAATGGTTAGAGTGTCAGCATCATGATCGTAAGATTGTGATTTCGATTCCTGGATCGGGTGACGCGTTGTGTTCTTGAGCAAAACACTTCATTTCACGTTGCTCCAGTCCACTTAGCTGGGGAAAATGAGTAACGCTGCGATGGACTGGCGTCCCGTCCAGCTGGGGAACACATACGCCATTGAAACCGGGAAACCGGGCCCATGAGCCCGGCTAGGCTTTAAAAGGGCGCATTTATTATATTATTTATGGATTGAGATAGATCAAATATGTATGAATGTACTGAATAGTGTACGCACGCACGCGCACACACATATGCATATGTACGCACGCACGCACACACACACACACACACGCACACAAAATTCGAAGACATTTTTTAAAAATAAAAACCGGAAACAAAATCTAGCGGTATTCGTTAGGGATTTAGAGAAAAAAAAAGGGTATATATGGAAAACATCTCAGCGTGACACTCAACGCACACCTTAGTGTTTTTCGTTCCCTCCTTACAAGGTGATAAAACCCTCTTACCATCTATTTTTCAGTTCAACTACTTGAAACATTCTAATTACCCTCCGGATATGCATAAACTAATCAAGAGAGGCATGATATGGAATATGGTCTTAGAATCCGAGGATGATATGTAATATGAAATCATCCATCCTGAGCGGCTGTAACATTTCCAGCAAGTTAGGTGATTGAAGTTATAAACGCTCTAACCCATTACTTTCAATGGTTTTTTTTTAAAGTTGAGTGCCAAGGTATTTTTTTTCTTTGTGGAGTGGATAAATTTCCATCTGTCTTCATCTTCTTCATACTCTGTAGCTCGATGGAGTACAAAGGTTCGTGTTATTCGTTGGTATTGATATAAGTAAGCATAATTCATCTACATGTTGCTGATGTTTCTTATTATTCCCATTGGTTTGTATCTTCGTCCAAACAGTAAACAGTTGCAATAAATAAAGCCTTTGTAAAACAGCTTGTTGATAACCGTGACAGCAATTCAAGATAGTGAAGAAGGACATTATATATTTCTATCATTGTAGAACCATTGCTGGTTGTTCGATTGCTGCTGTTGTCTCCATGCATATGAACATATCTCATCAAATTGAACAAATCGATTTCTTGTCTTGTAAGAAACGTATAAGGCTGTACGATACTGAAATCCTCAAAATGTTGATGCATGACTTTTGTACTTGGGTTTATCATTTTCCCTT
>NC_068985.1:103107013-103108120 GCF_001194135.2 Octopus bimaculoides | reverse complement strand
TTCCCAGACCGGGCGTTGTGAGTGTTTATTGAGCGAAAACACCTAAAGCTCCACGAGGCTCCGGCAGGGAATGGTGGCGAACCCTGCTGTACTCTTACGCCACAACTTTCTCTCACTCTTACTTCCTGTTTCTGTTGTGCCTGTATTTTAAAGGGCCAGCCTTGTCACACTCTGTGTCACGCTGAATATCCCCGAGAACTACATTAAGGGTACACGTGTGTGTGGAGCGCTCAGCCACTTGCACGTTAATTTCACGAGCAGGCTGTTCCGTTAATCGAATCAACTGGAACCCTCGTCGTCGTAACCGACGGAGTGCCAAGACCATATTCTCAAGTTTTTACCCGGCAAACCTTATGTAAAATGCTGTAGGCTCATAGGTAGCAGTAAAAGTAATGGATTTTACATTAGGTATAAGGTTAGGTTAAGGTCCATATCACGAACTCCAGGAATTTATTGATACTTCATTTCATTACCCTAAAACGATGAAAGGAGAATTATCTTCGGCGGTATTTGAACTCGGAACGTAAAGAACCGGAGTAAATAATACGGCAAGACATTTTTACTCGATGCCCTAACAATTCTGCCGATCCATCTCATTTATAGATACGAAACGATAATATTTTCAAGCATGAGGAAATATATGAAATGAACTGAAATATTTTAAGTACAAAAATCTCTTATATCTATCTGTTGATTTAACCAGATGAGATATATAGAAACAGTTTACCACTTACAAGTAATCGGGATACTTGTGATACAATGTTCTGAAATTAGAGTAATAAGTTCTAATCTAACTTGAGAAGTAAGAACGCTTCGTTACCACTCCTCCAGTATCACAAGAATGTTGTTAATTATAGAATATATAACCGAAAGCTAATAAAACTCGTACGTGGTAATATGTTAGTTAACAAGAGTGCTAGGACGCGGTAGCTCGACCTGTTACAGATAGTGGCCTAGTATCTCTCAAATAATCTCCTGCTATTTTATGAAAGCACACATTAGGTACTGTAGTCCAAAATAGACTTGTCTGGAGAAAAATAGGTTGATCACAGCTGAAAAGTCTTTCATCATATATATATATATATATATATATACAGTATACATACA
>NC_068985.1:103106846-103107003 GCF_001194135.2 Octopus bimaculoides | reverse complement strand
TACACACACACATATATATATATATATATATACATATATTGACACACATACATATTTATGTATAACTATCTAATTATCTGTCTGTCTATCTATCTATCTATCTATCTATCTATCTATCTATCTATCTATCTAAATATATATATGTGTATATATATAT
>NC_068985.1:103103593-103106491 GCF_001194135.2 Octopus bimaculoides | reverse complement strand
CGCACACACACACACACACACACACACACACACACACACACGTGATATACTCGACCGGGGCCGGCTTGGGGCGACATAGCAAAATCAACAACAGCTCGTCAATTATGCATTGTTGTAAGTCATATTCATCTTTGACAGCTTTATTTGTTTCTCCTACATTATGCAAAAAGCTCAACATATTTCATTAACTTAAAGTAATTAATGACTTAAAAGATTTCAAAAGCCATACTTAAAAAAAAAAAAAAAATAGAATTCCCAATTTTTATAACTTTTGTTAGTGAATGTAACATATTTAGACATGCTATAACTTTCAAATTTTCATATATTAAAAAACAACAATAGCGACAATAACAAAACACTTGTTCACTATCATACGAGTATAAATTAATGAGAATAATGTTTTGTCATATTTCTATATTTGTAACTACATCATGTCTAATTCACTCAAGTTTTATTTTGTTTATTGCATGTTTTCTTTTAGTGTTAAACTAGAATATTAAACTTGTTTGTAAGATGGACTTCACGTGTCCAAATAATATTTCCCTCTCCTAAGTTCAACAGCTAAATTATTATTTTTAAATTGTGGCATAAGTAATTTATTTTCTTGTACATATATTTTTGTATTGGTTAGTCTAGACAACGGCCTTGTTGGAGCCCTATCTTTAGCTATGTAGTCTGATGCATACATCCGTACATGTCTCCGTGTCTCTCTTCTCCCTCTTTCACACAGTAATTTGTTTTCTAGATACGAAAATTGATTTAAGAGATAATTTCGATTTGAATCTGTTTAGATGAATAACCAGCTATGTAAAAAGAAAGGGGATACGACTAATTCCTAGCGTATGTAATATTTATAAGAGAGCAGGTGGAAGTAAACCTCCGACAGAATCTCAACTAGAGAAACAGTGAAGCACTGAAATAACCATATAAAGAGCTATCTACACGCTCCCCTTACCCCTGAGCCAAGCACCGCCATCTCTAAATGCTTTTAACATTCCCGTTGCATTAATATGAGGCCACACTTTTATGGGGAACAGATATAGTGATTTGAACCGATCCCTGAACGTAACTTGCATTTATTTTATCGATCTCGGTCAGATAGAAAACGAAGTCGACTCCGCTGGAACATGAATATGAATACCAAGTTATGGATATTGATTTATTTCTGATTAAACGCAAGACCAGAAATTCAGAAGGAAGAAGAATATGACATGGCTTTCTCTCTTGCATTTATAAAGGAAGAGAAATTCTTTTATTCGGAAAATCAAAACCAAGTTGTAAGATCGGCTCACGGTGAGCTTCCCTTTGCTCAACAGCATATGTCACAACGCCTATGAATTATTGCAAGACGACAAATCAATATGCCAGCTTGCCCTTTGTGTGTGTTGTTATAAATGTTCACTTCTCTTCAGCATGTGAGGATCTCTATATTGAATAATCTATCGGCTCTTTTAATGTTTAAAATGATTTACTAACAACTTGCTTCAAAGGATTTCCATATGCCCTTAATATTCTTGTAATCCATCATTGAAATCCTGGTAAGAAGACAAGAGATTTGACTACAATTTCGATGCCGTACTAGCTTACAATTGCTTACATATGCATATATATATATATATATACATGTGTGTGTGTGTGTGTGTGTGTGTGTGTGTGCGCGCGCGCATGTATACATATGTATTATGTATATATATATGTATGCATGTATACACACACAAATATATACGCATATGTGTATGAGTATACGTAAGTATGTAAGAGTTTTCGTGTGTTTAATTTCACAGGAATAAAGCCTTTGTAAATCTCCAACTGTCAGCTCGTATTGTCATTCTTCATCATTACCCGTAACACACACACACACACACACACACACACACACACACACACACACACACACACTTACATACATGCACACGCAGATACATACGTACATACATACATACACACACACATACATGCATACATGCATACATACATACATAAACACGTACATAAATACACACATGCTCGTATATACACATACAAATGAACACATACACGCGCATATACTTTATTTCTTTCCTGTTTTTATTTGACTAGGACCATGTCGAGGGACGACTGCATTCAAAAGTTTAGGCGATCATATACATATACTTATATTGTCTAGAAATTCAGGGTTTCTGGTTCAGAACGCAGTCTAATAACATGCAGAATAATAACATGTTCATAAAGCATTAATATATGTTAATGGATCCCGAAACTGCCGGCTCTACATAACTGAAACGTTCCAGATATTAAAACAACCATGCACGTCGGAACACTTAGATATTACCAGCTCGTCATCATCGGAGAAAATTCCTTTTAAATATCCTCTTTAAGCCCGAAAGTCCACACCCTGTTTATTCAAATTCAAAGCAAATGAATTTAGCAAGTTTGGTTTAGTAGCCTTCCTAATCGTTGCTTGTATATATATATATATACTCTTTACTCTTTTACTCTTTTACTTGTTTCAGTCATTTGACTGCGGCCATGCTGGAGCACCGCCTTTAGTCGAGCAAATCGACCCCAGGACTTATTCTTTGGAAGCCTAATACTTATTTTATCGGTCTCTTTTGCCGAACCGCTAATTCACAGGGACGTAAACACACCAGCATCGGTTGTCAAGTGATGTTGGGGGGATAAACACAGACACAAACACACGCACACACACACACACACATACACACACACACACACACACATATATATATATACATATATATGACGGGCTTCTTTCAGTTTCCGTCTACCAAATCCACTCACAAGGCTTTGGTCGGCCCGAAGACACTTGCCCAAGGTGCCACGCAGTGGGAATGAACCCGGAACCATGTGGTTGGTAGGCAAGCTACTTAACACACAGCCACTCTTGCGCCTATATAT
>NC_068985.1:103095140-103103358 GCF_001194135.2 Octopus bimaculoides | reverse complement strand
TATATATATATATATATATATATATTCAGACAAAGTGATTTTTTTTTACTTTATAAGGTCATCCTGAAAGAAGGACATCATAAATGCTCCGTCCCGTGACTTGCTTCGACCAATGAGAATTGGCCAAGCTAGTATGTTGAGAATTTACAGTGTTGTTCATTCCCCAACTATTGACAGATTGTGCATGTGTTACATCAGTAGCAATGAGTGAACCGTTAACATATTTTTAAGAGATATAAACTATACACCGTGTTGTGAGTTCTCTTTTCTCCCATTTGTACACACACACACATAGCTATACTATTCTGTATGTATGTATATATTCGTATGACTGTGTATGTGTGTATGTGTGTATGTAAATATATATACAGACATGACTGTGCCATCAAGCATCCACCTCAGAGAACGTGTAAGCTTGAAAATTACGTAGTAGTATATGGCTTTAGTCAAACACAGATATAATTTACACTCTGTATTGAGTACTTTCCTCTCTTGTTCATTACAGACTCATCTATGTATGTATGTATGTATGTAGGTAAAGTAAATGTTAGAGGTAATATTTACAATTTATGTATGTATGTATGTATGTATCTATGTATGCATGCATGCATGTATGTATGTGTGTGTGTGTATGTATGTATGTATGTATGCATGTATGTATGTGTGTGTATGTATGTATGTATGTATGTTTGCATGTATGTATGTTTGCATGTATGTATGTGTGTGTGTGTCTGTGTGTATGTATGTATGTATGTATGCATCTATGTATACATATATGTGTGTGTATGTATGTATATATGTATGTGTGTATGTATGTTATGTATGTATGAATCTATGTATGTATGTACCTATCTATGCTCACACACACACACACACACACACACATACAGACTTACATACACGCTTGAAAACTCGCATATTCATGTAGTCACATGTTTTCACACATTTTCATACCTTAATATATATATGTGTGTGTGTATGTGTGTGTGTGTGTTTGTATTAAGGTGTGAATATACATATATATATTAATACACACATACACACACGCACATACATATGCATTTATCTGCCAGTGTATCTGTACGTATGCATATAGTCACTAGCGTAACCTATGTTCTTGACATGAACATGGAAAAGTCATGTACGTCACGTCTTCATTTAACTCAATAGAGCTAATCATTTACTGACAGGTAACCGTTGATTAGGCACGTCAACCAATTTTACTGTAGTTAACAATTGCAAGTGATAAAACGTGAAAATAAATGGGTCCTCCATCGATGTCGACGGTGACTATTCCAGTTGTTCGATTGGTGCAAGTAGCTACTCCTTGCAATATAGTGTAAATGGCTGAGTATTCCGAACAGGCATGGCATATTCAGCGTGACATTGTCTGTGACAAGACTGTGTGTTGAAATACAGGCAGTGCCTAACCAACATGCTTCTTTCTGAACCTTCTATTCAAGATGTTTAACTTACTAAGCTTAGGTCGATCCGATGCTTTGAAAGAAGACACTCACGAAGGTGCCTCGCAATGGAATTGAACTTTTATACTAATAGTCCAAATATCATAAATAAACAGCTATAATTATATATATATTCGTTTATTCTTTTACTTGTCTCAGTCATTGGAGTGCGGCCAAGCTGGGGCACCGTCCTGAAGGGCTTAATCGAAAAAGTTTTCCGCACTTACTTCTTAAATCTGGTACTAGCGATTCTTATGCCTACCGTTACATCAAGTGGTGACGGAGTAAACACACACACACACACACACACACACACACACCTATATACGAAACCTTGCACACAATTCCCGTCCACCAGATTTACTCACAAAGTATTTGTGAGTAAATTTATAATAACATTTATAATAAAAGAAAGTAACCTAAGATGCCACGATGTGGGATTGAACGTGATACCATGCGAGACCACCTAGTCTTGTTCGTACCTATAGTCATGCCTTTATTTGTAACATTTTATGAGGGAATATCGTGTTTATTTAGTATTATTTTTCATTATCTTTCCGAAGAAACTAAAGAGAACTTAAAGCCTTAATTAGATTAAATTAATTGTGTATTTTAGTTCTGGACACTTTACATCTCATTACTTAGAGCATCCTGAATAATGTCAGGAATTCCTCGCGTGGAAATGACTGTAGGTAAGAACCTCCATGACAATCGGATAATACACAAACATATACATATATACGCATTTACATACAGGGATATTAAGATGTGGAGATGCTAAGGTTATAATGGGCTCAGAAGGGTAAAAAAGAGTAGGAGATAAAAATTTAATTTTTATTTTGTAGTTACGTGCTGTACAGATCAATAATTCGCGGTGTTGTTAGTGGAATCACTAATCTCTCTATCCATTCCCATTAAAAAATTGTGCCTATTTTATAACAGTATTCATCTTTGTTTGATATTTTGATTACAATATTGTGTTAGCTTGATTTTACTTACAGCTAAAGTCCATTGAGAGGTGAGGTGTCTTCCATGGCAGTAGCTATTAGTTGTTACCATATCCTTTGCCAATTCTCCATTCTAATTGTAAAAGTTAATTAGTTCTGCTTCAATAGATTCTTGCATGTCTTGGAATGTATACGAGAAGAATACGAGCTTAGAAGATTAATTGATGAAATTACATGATATACAATATACACTGCACAATGAAAGAGAGTTCCGCGCTCATTGGGTAAAATGTACACAAAGATTTTATAACTGATTCACACTGTAGCCTCTTTGTCTCACTGGAAGATTTGCCGGCTATTTAGGCGATCAGTTGCCAGATATGGAGAACAAATGATTACTATCAATAAATGAATAATAATAAAATTGATAAATGTCTCCTCAAGCCTCAGGGGCTCTTCATAAAACTAATGCTTAGCTTTGGCTGTATGAATATAGCTTCTGAAATGGACGCTAGTCTAACACTGGTAACATTCTCAGAAGATCTATCATCTTTTAACCTCATCTAGGATAAGTGAAGCATGTAGAATTAAGTGTCCTTCTTAGAATAACAAGTTGATATATGCAGCAGACGTGGCTGAATTTAATTTTAGCTTATTTTCATTGTATGTATAAAATTTAAAACAAAGAATAAAAAGCTTTAATCGGCTGAAATGCGAGTGTCCCCCTGGCATGAACACCTACCTATTGAAGATAGTGTTACCAAGAAGACTAGTAGTCATGCTCTTACCAGCTAGTTATTGTGTGAAATAAAATGTACAAAATTAATAGTATGAATCGTTAGCTGTTACTCTATTCGTAACAGCATGAAATTAATTTTACTAAATCTAAATCAGGCACGGGAAATCTTTTTCGTGAAGTAGGTCGCATAAGACATGGTTCATCATCTGGCGAGCCGCAACTATTGGGTTGGTGCATAATTATTGCGGCTTTTTTTCAACAAATTTTATTCAACAAAAACAATAATATTTCACAAAAACATCTTTAAATGACGGTCTGACCGTCTGCAAAGCAAATGGGAAGCAGTAATTGAATAATCATTTAAAGATGTTTTTGTTGAATAAAATTTGTTGAAAAAATTCACGATAATTTTTCGTTTGGCGTGCTATTCAGAAAGGTTCGCGAGTTACAGTTTGCTCATGATTAATCTAAATCTATGTAGATGTTACTGAAATGGGGGTACACGTAATTTATTAATGAATTACATTAGAAAAAAAAATCTTATGACCCAAGGTAATCTATTGCGAAACGGTTTCAAAATAAGCAACCTTCGTATAAGGCAATGCCAATTCCGGTACTTGTAGGCTAAGACACCAATAAAATACCAATAACTCAATGAATTAAGAAGTAAATAAATTATTCCAAATAAACCACGCCACGCTGTATCATATTGTTTTGTAGCTGTTGCATATAATACCTTCTAATTTAGACACAAGGCCAATAATTTTGAGGGGAAGGAGTTTGTCGATATCATGATCCCAGAACTTGATAGGTACTTAATTTTTATCAACCCTGGAGAGATGAAAGCAAAGTTGACATTGGCGAGATTTGAACTCGGAATATAAAGAACCGGAACCTATAACGCTTGGATTTTTTTTTCCGACGGCCTAATGATTCTGCTCCCTCATCGTATCAAGCCCAAATTTTTCAGCAGCTTGCCTGCCTAAAATGACGGTAAAACCTGCTTGAAAATAAATTGCTTGAATACGGCTATATTCACAAAGGGTGGTCAACACCTTACAAAAATTTTTTTAGAAATAAAGTAAGGAAATAAAAAAGACACCTACGAAGTATAATCGTAAACAACGATACAAGGAAATGGGAGATGAGAGGTTGTGACATTTTGAGACAACCAAATTGATTAACGACGCTTAAAAAGACAAATTGTTTTTACAGGAAGTCGAAACCACAGTGTTTCAGGTGAATAGCAACACAATGTTAAATGTTCTTTTGAAAGAATGTTATAAGAGATAGCACATGGAGCAGCAATAGTAATATTAATTGCAACAATGAATGTTTGATCACCGGACTTTCGAAACTTGATGATAAAGAGCTGCTCAGTTGCGAGAATGGTATCAGATTGCGTCGTAATTGCAACAACAGAGAAAAATTGTCTGAACTTATATTAATTGGATATTCCCTATCCTATAGAAATGTATATGAATATAAAAAACAAAACACCGCCAGCGGTAGTAGTAGCATTTGAAGTAGCAACTGTATTCGCAGTAACTAAAGCAAGTGTCTAGACTTAAGATAGTTGAGTGTTCTTAAAACTCCAAAAGACTTGTCAATTTGTCAGAGGTCCACATTTAGTGTCTTTCAATCGAGCAAATATTTAAATAACAACATGAATATATGTGCAGACAGATACGCCTTCAAACACACACACACACATGCATGAATGCATAGTGACATGTCATAAATCTAAAGCAGACGACATAAATAATGAATTCTGGATGATGAGTGGCATATTTACTCATTGACATCAGTCTGTAGCAATATGTACAGGAATCTTTATGTTTCAGAAAGTACAACGTTTATGACAGTATTGCTTCTGGTTTGTGTTGTATTTGTTTGATTGCAAAAGCTTGTGAAGATAAGTTACAGGAATTTAAATGAAGTTGTATAGTTTTGTTCGTTTGTGTTCGTGTAAATGTATGTATAATATCAGGTGGTGTAAAGCATAGAGTCTTGTGAAGTTAAATTGTTTTGGTGGCTGTGTATTTTGTATTACATCATCTTAATATAAATCTCTGTATTGGAAAATACTGTTAGATCTTCTTCTGATGTTTTCTTAAAGAAACAGAAGTGATAAAATATCTATTTAGTAATGTTATCAAAAAATAACAACAACGACAACCCCCCCCCCCTCAAAAAAGAACAAAAAAAAAAAGAACACTTCGATACAGTTAGTTTTCATTGTTCGATATCAATCAGCTTATTTTCAGATAGTCTGAAGCAAAGAGCAGCATGTCCTAAGTTGTCGATGCACCAACTTCGAATAAAACTATGATATGATAAACTTTGAAAAGATCCATGTATTGAAAGCTTCAACAAGTTTACTGTATGAGTACACAAAAGATCGTTGTACACATATACACAGAGAAACGGACTATCTCAAACCATATAAAAATGAAAATTAAACAATGATAAAGAGCGATAAAAAAAAAAAAAGCGTAGAAAAATGAAAAGATGAAAAGAGTTAAATTTTTAAAAACCACCATGTACCCAGACCTGGCCAGAATTCTAGAGTAAAAAATAACAACCCGGATAATGTTAGCATGGCAATGAACAGAAAATTCTAACGTTTCGAGTAGGATTGCTGTGTGGTAAGTAGCTTGCTTACGAACCACATGGTTCCGGGTTCAATCCCATTGCGTGGCACCTTGGGCAAGTGTCTTCTACTATAGCCTCGGGCCGACCAAAGCCTTGTGAGTGGATTTGGTAGACGGAAACTGAAAGAAGCCTGTCGTATATATGTATATGTTTACGTGTGTGTGTATATATATGTTTGTGTGTCTGTGTTTGTCCCCCCAGCATCGGTTGACAACCGATGTTGGTGTGTTTACGTCCCCGTTACTTAGAGGTTCGGCAAAAGAGATCGATAGAATAAGTCCTGGGGTCGATTTGCTCGACTAAAGGCAGTGCTCCAGCAAGGCCACAGTCAAATGACTGAAACAAGTAAAAGAGAGTAAAGAGAGAGGAGGAGAGAGAGAGAGAGTGAGAGGGAGGGTGCGTGTGTGTGTGTGTGAGAGAGAGAGAGAGAGAACATGAAATAGGTTAAACCTTAGTTTATAAAAGCTAAATCATTTTTAACTATGGAGTGAACATATAATTGACATCATTAAAAGTATTTGTAAACACGTGAATAAAATCATGTCAGTACAGAAACCCCCCCCCTCCCCCAAGGTGATGGTAGCAATATATTGTTTTGAAGAAAAAAAAAATGCTTAAAGTGGTAAAGTTAATGAAAGCTAACTGTGAAAAGATATATGGATATTAGTATTGCTATTGTTTATTACGGTTCATAAATACTTTCACTGCAAATTTCATAGTGTTTGTCTCTGTCTGTTTTCATTTCCGAAGTTAGAGTCGGATGAAATATGAGCGAACTGAATCAATGATTAAGTCCTGCCTAAAACATACAACGAAATACTAGGAGGTCAACAAAATACAGAATGCTAGTAACTTTTGAATATGTGGATTCAGGCTGGAAAGCGGAGCATTTTCCAATCGAAGTTGGATGTAGAGGGTTTGTAGGACACAGTGTGAGACGACTGCTGTTATCGTTAGGCCTAACTCATCGTAAGGTAAATACCACCATGACCGATATCCAAAATACAGCGGAGAAGGCTAGCCACTGGATTTGGTTAAAAAGAGACGATGAGTGATGGCTAGAGAAATATTGACCTTTGTTTTTAATAACCAGTTGATCTAGCAAGCGGGGTCTCATATCAGTGAGGGGGGACGGTGCGCATTGATGCCGTCGAGAGGTAGGCCCCGAAACTGAGCGCATTCTCTCCTGATGACCCCATACACTTGCTGGCTTCCGGTATGCGGAGTTCTTGACTGGTAGCACTTGCATGTGCGAATTGTTTGCAAGACATCAGAAGGCTAGTAACTTTTGAACATGTGGATTTTTCGGCGTTAGAATTCGATTATACGAGTGTTTTACATGGCGCAAGGGGTTAAATCTCAAATGGAGAGAACCCGTGATAATTAAAAAAAAATGGTGGGTAAATTGTATAGTTTAATAAAATGCAGATGATTTTAAAGTATATAAAATTTATTCAATGCATCGGCGAAGAAAAATAAAATATATGGATGTAAACTCTATTTTGTTTTCTCAGTAATAAAGACTTAGGTAGAGGCGGAAAGACCTCACTTATATTTCGTGGGTGGGCCAGGTATTGGTCAGTTTGTGAACCACTGGACTAAATGGCAAAGCTCTGTGTTTTAGCTAAGAGAAATTAATATTTGAAGTTGCCATTGCTTTTCGTCCTTCCGGGGTCGATAAAGTAAAGTACCCTTCAAGTACTGAGGATGGATATAATTAACTATTTCCTTCATCTCCCACCAAAAACATCACGTTACCTTGTGGTATTTTAGTTACAGTCATATACACTCTGAGTTCAAATACAGCTGAGGTCAGTTTTTTTCCTTTCATCATTCTGGTTCGATATAATGCAGTAACAAGCCAAGTATTGAGGTCGATATAATCGATCATACCACCTCCTTCAGATCTGAGGCCTTGTACTTTTACTATAAATCAATATACTTTAGTATTATGAAGACAGGACACAACAGTATATGAAACTGTTGTTTAAACACAGGTCGGATCTGACTGAGTTGATCTGTGATCAAAGGTGTTTCAACTACACACGTCCCATCCTTTTCCTATCATTGTGTATCTAGAATTACATTATTCAAAATATCCTTCGCTTCCCCAGACAACAGAATGTAATGCTATAATAATATCTTTTATCTTTTACTTGTTTCAGTCATTGGACTGCGGCTATGCTGGAGCACTACCTTGAAGAATTTTTAGTCGAACGAATCTACTGCAGAACTTTCTTTTTAAAACCTCATACTTATTCGATCATCCACTTTTACCGAAACGCTAAGCTACGAGGACGTGAATAAACCAACACCGGTTGTCAGTATGTGGAGGGGAACAAACGCACACACGCACACACACACACACACACACACACACACACACACACACACACACACACACACACACACAC
>NC_068985.1:103088086-103089632 GCF_001194135.2 Octopus bimaculoides | reverse complement strand
TATATATATATATATATATATATATATATGCCGTTTTACCTAACTCCTTTTCACAGATAGAAGCATGTAATAGCGAGTATGTGTATGCGCGTATGTGTGTATGTGTGTGTATATATGTGTGTGTGTGTGTGTGTGTGCGTGTGTTGCGTGCTCATCGAAGTACATTTGAATCTTAATAAACCAACATTGTATGGCGCCCCTGACTCAGGCTGTGTTTGATGTGAGTTCGTATTGCACCGTCGTTATTGGATTGTGACTTTAACCAATACATTTAACCCATGTAGCCCTGCATTCAAACCGATGCACTATATAAAACTCTTAAGCGACAGTATAATGAAATACAGGAACTCATATTAAACAGCTTTTGTGCGTCTTTCAAAGCGAACACAAAGCTATACAACTAGACAAGCAAACAAACTAACAAACAAATGATCGAATACAACCATATTGAAATTGCTAGAAATGTGCATACACAAGCCTTTATATTCAAATACTCATACTCGTGCATACCTAGACTCAGACGCACTTATATTTTTACTGGCATACACACGCATAACCGCACGACTAAACACATCAAAATCTAACTGAAAGTATGAATAAAAAGAATAAAAAAAAGACTTCTCTAAAAATCTGTTTCTGTGTCATCAAACAAGTCATATATTGATTACTTTTCTTAATTAACTCTCAACCTTCACCGAGCACTGTCAGTTTGATTTTGCTATTCTATAAGACTTAGTTCCAATGGCTGTCAGTTTCGATTGCTATTTGCAAAGGTACAGAAGCAGTATTTTATTACATTCTGTTTAACACAAATAACATGTATGCATATAGAGTCCACTTGATCGGTGCGTTTGTTGAAGTTTTTAAAATGAGAATCTTATAAATTAGCAGTCACTTTCTCATTTGAGAAAGGAAAAGTTTTGACTTGTGGCTGAAATGAATTTCTCGAAATGAGGGCCTATGTGACTGATATTATACATGACATCATCAAAGGGTTCTTGGTAGAACTTGATCGCTGAATACACGATCTTCGAAACATGGGCTAAAATTCATAAAAAGCAATATAAGCTCAATGATTTTGTGGTGTCGTTCCCTCTGAGAAAATACGTATCACTTCTATATCCACGAAATTGGATTATAATTTCCTTCTTAATAAGAATTATATTATCACTTTTTATATTAATCACTCCAATCGCAACAAAACACCTCAGCCAGATTATCGATCTCTTACGAATGAAATGGAAATCTTACCTCGGCAGAATTTGAACACAGAATGTAAAGAGGCAGTACCTAAATATAAGACATTTTGTACCCTTTCCAACAATCATGTCATATTCCGCCATAAAAAAAAAAAACAAATCAAAACAAAACAAAAAAAAAACAAAAAAAAAACAACAACCAAAAAGTTATTGTAATTACAAGAGAAGCAGTGAAATTGACGAATCACAGGATTAATATCAGGACGAAATCTCTAAATCTTTTTCAGTAGACAAATTATAACCCATCACCCATCCATCCGCTCAAACAGAAAATTTGTGGTCTAAAC
>NC_068985.1:103086772-103087663 GCF_001194135.2 Octopus bimaculoides | reverse complement strand
ATAATGATGATGATGATGATGATGATGATGATGATGATGATAATAATAATAATAATAATAATGATAATGATGATGATGATAATGATAATAATAATAATAATAATAATAATAATAATAATAATAATAATAATAATAATGATATAATGCTGTCATATTTGTCTTTGTTTCTGAACTCTGTTCTTGCCTGTTGTTTACCTTCAACTTCACAATACGCATGGCCACCACTACCACTACAACCACCACCACCACCACCACTACCACCACCTACACCACCACCATCTCCACCACCGTCGTCGTCATCATTATAATAGAATGGAATGTTGTCCTTCACGCTGTACATATTTGATTATAACAAACAAGGAAATATTTCATGTCATTCATTCATTGTTTCTGTTTTACATATGTTAATGTTAATATTTTCTGACACTATGTCACTTTCTCTCTTTCCCATATTCGCGCTTATGCATATATCTGTGTACATGCGCTGTGTCAATACTTGTCTTTCTGTCTCTGTGTCTGCCTGAACGTGTATCTTTGTATCTCTATCTCTCTAGACACATGCGCACATAGGCATATAAAGATATATATGCACACATTTTATATAAATATATCTTTTACTCCACCTCTCTCCGTTTGTGTCTGTATACATACATACATACATACATACATACATACATAATACATAAATACATATATACATACATACATATATACATGCATACATACACACATTCATACACATATGTATATATATTTATGTATATATATCTATACATATCTTATGTACATATATGTATTTAAGTATGCATATATTTATATGTATGTATTCATATGTCTTCTCTCTCTCTCTCTCTCTCTCTCTCTCTCTCTCTCTGTATATATATATATATA
>NC_068985.1:103078839-103084429 GCF_001194135.2 Octopus bimaculoides | reverse complement strand
TATGTATGTATATATGTATATATATATTTAATGTATGTATATGTGTATATGCGTATATATATATATATATATAGATATATATTTAATGTATGTATATATATATGTATATGTATATATATCTATATCTTTCTATATATGCATACACACACACACACACACATACGCACATATTATTTCACGTCCAGCTGTTTTCCTCAACGTGGTATCTATTGATCTTTATTTCTTACTGTTATTAAATTGTCTTCGAGGTTTAAGCTTGGTCCCTTGCTTTATTCCATTAAATCACAATTCTATCTAGAACATTTCCTTTACATAGACACAATAAGTAGGAAGTGAAATTTTAAAAACACGCTGACGCGTATTTTGAAACGAAATTACGTATAACACTGTGTGTAGAAATATCGGGATAGTGTGAAAAGCAAAGAGTTCGGAACATTGGCAATGAAACAGGTATGATGTAGAGTGAGAATAAGATAGAGAGAGAAGAGTAAAATAACATTAGAAGAAAAGATATTGGCAAGAGGCAAAGGAAGGTTTGATCCGTACAAAACAGTTCAAACTAAAATTCATATTTATGCTGAAAGAAAGAACTAAAATGATGGCAATACTCGCAACAATTTAAAAGTCTCACAGTAAGTGCAAAAGTTACATTTACCATTTGTGTAGGTGTGTTGTTTACATAAACAAGTTATTTAACAGTCAAGTTTCTCGATCTAAACTAAATAGGTAATATGATGTAAAGAATTGTATCAATGAGTATGATTTCGTTAGTTTACCATGTTAGTTGAAAATATTTTATGTGCATGGCTTGGAGAGGGATGGAATCTATCTAGCAGTTATACTTATTATTGATATACTACAAGAAAACAAAACTCTTCAACGATTACTCAAATACATTTGGATCATGGGACCATTGGTCAATAGCAACAATAATTTTGAAAAGAAGACAAAGGAAATGAATATTAAATGACTTTTTCAAAGCAATTGGAACCTTGTAAAGATGGATGTCACTAAAGTGGATATTATAACTTGGCGCTGTCGGAAAGAAAAACAGCTGGAAGGACATCACCTTTGCAATATCAAATTTTGTACGGCATGCTGACCTGAAAAGCTACTGCGTATAAATTTTCTTTTCATACCGCTAAGATCATTAAATTACTTCAATTGATTCATTTTGGATGATTCAGTTGACTAAATCATTCTTTCTGTAAACAGCTGAAGAAATGACTGTAGCTAATAGATGACATTTTTCTATTTTCGTTCCAGCTGATTTAGTAATTGTATTGAAAAACCATACAGTAGTACAAAAATCTACAGTTTTTACAGATCTGTCGCCTAATGGTTAAGGTTGTTAAAGCATTTTTTTTTCAAGCAAATTCGTGACGTATCCATGCAGAAACACAGAGGCAAGTTTCCTAGATTTTGAGAATACCCAACCAAAATATTCTACTCCTATCTGTAATATTTTCACTTCAAATATACCGCTAATACCACAGGAAAACATATGAAGACGTCTTAGACTTACATCAACACTTTATTTCAATCCGAAACTCTGTATCTATACAATCTATCAAGCAAAGTGAATCTCCATGCAGTTGCTGAAATTGCTAGTTATATCTTCTACATTTTCCTCAACTCATGCCCAACCACCTTAAAAAAAGAAGGTTATATTGGACAATATACTTCAT
Source organism: Octopus bimaculoides (assembly GCF_001194135.2). Taxonomy (NCBI): domain Eukaryota; kingdom Metazoa; phylum Mollusca; class Cephalopoda; order Octopoda; family Octopodidae; genus Octopus; species Octopus bimaculoides. The sequence continues at coordinate 103,082,741 of NC_068985.1, read as the reverse complement.
GGTATAGTGAATGCCAACATGATCACAGCTGGAACGTGTTTCTTCATAGATCTGCTCGAAGAAAGGCTGACCAAAGGCTAAGCTACAAGAACAAAAACAACTAAAATAAAAATAACGGAAACTCAACGGAAACAACAATCTAGCTACTCTTCAACCAAAACTGCACGCATAGAAAAAGTCATATAACAAGAAAGGCTTTCGTGAAGATGATAATAGTGGTGGTGCGGTAACTACGATAAACAGCATTCTCACAGTCATCCACCAGTTTTAGAAAATTTACTACAAGTTTGTAGTGTTTCTTATCCATTTGCTTTATGGCAAAATCACGGATAGCATCTATCGCTAGACTTCGAACACCAGCCTCAAATAAAACATCCGAATAAAACGTGGCACTTATTGCCGTTGACGACAAAGTATTGTCTGAGGGAGAGGGAGGAGCTTCTACTGTTTGGTACTAAATGAAAAAAATGTTACATGCAATAACAGCAAAAGAATTGAGATGGTAGATGTTCTAGATAGATGCAGAATAATTATTTGAAATGAATATTTATTGTCTCACAGAGCAAGTATTACACGCTCTGGATAGGTATAATAAGATACCCAGATAACCTAAAAGATATTGGATGAACTATTTTGGTAGTGGCCTGGAATTTTAGATAAGTAGATGAAATAAAAATTTGTTTAAAGTCATATCTTTAGAGAAATGTAAGAAAATTACACTTATCCGGCAACATGAGAATCCGTTTACGTGAAGATTAAATTATTTGGACACTTGGTATACAAGTTACTGCAACTAGGCAATGGAATAATCAAACCACTAAGAATTGATATGAGCACAAGTGGTATAGCAGTATCATTTGAAGGAAATAGTCTTCTCAAATCAGAATCATAGGTGGTTGTGTGAAAGAGCAATGTTAGAGCCAAAGAACAATCGCATTAGCGGAAACGGTAGAGACGCCCATCGGGTGGATTGAACACGTGATTCAAATGGTACAACCTCGTCACACGCTATCCCACACTGACTCTGCATGAGAATTATATTAAGGGTACATGTGTCTGTGGGATACTAAGCGTTAATTCAATGAGCAAGCTATTCAGTTGATAGAACAACAGTCTTCATTGTTAAACGACGAAGATTCACTGCCATCTCACACACTCACTTACTCACACACACACACACACGCACACACACACGCACACACACACACACACACACGCACACACACATACGCACACACACACACACACACACGCAGAGGAAAACATATGTATTATAACTAAACTGTTAGGTGTGTAAATTATAAAATGTGAAAATTTAATTCATTTATAACAGTTTTCTTTCTCTGCAAATAATTAATTTATTTCATTCATATTTCAAAGTTACTTTTTTTTTCGATTCTTTCAATAGCTTATTATATTTGGCTTCCCTTTCAAAAACAACACTGTAAGATACTATTAGCTGATAACTCTACTCTTCCATAAATGGATACATATAGCCATAAGACGAAGCATTTCAATATCCAAAAAATAAATACAATGAATTTCGCCATCAAATATTTTCTTTTTGCTTGTTGTTTTGATTTCTATTTTCTTTACAATTACTTCCTATTAATTAATTTATCAATTTACGAAAATTTATTTTCAGTATAACTTCCAAAAATTTCTGCTTAATTCACTTATAATTTATAATTTACTACAGATATCAATTTTTTTTTTTGCTTTCATGCAGCATTAATGAGTGGAATGAGATAGCTGATGTGCGGACAAATGCAATTTTATGTAGAATTTAGTTTTGGTCTCTCGGTTTTAAAGGAATAAAGGTATCAACATTTCCTTTCATCTCTCTAGAAGAATATATCGATTAAATGAATAATATAACCTGAAATCTTTCAGGTGACTCTACTTTTCTACCAGGAAAAAAAAAATCAGCTTCTTCAATATCAAAAGACATTAACAATGGTGGCCTGCAGATGTTGCGAACGAACTTAGTCTCCATTTTCAAACAGATCAACTTTACTGTTTTCAAAACTGGAAGTTAAGGTGATCTCTCTTTTGCTTTTTTCTTGGAAAACGTATGAATGTCTCAGCTTCATAGTTCATCTCTTCTATATCTTTACAGTCATAGATCTCAACAATTTCATCAATACAGATTGTTCTCTGTTCCTTCATTTTCTCATCATTCTCGACGATGGGAAGGATGACTTCCCTTTGCAAATACCGACAGGGCACAGGAAGTGTGTTAATAGCCAGCTGGAGGAGATGTTCTCCTGGGGCTACAAGCTACAGTAGCATTCACCCTTAGGGGTTAGCCGCATTTAAGTGGCAAATATACTTCACGTTAACTATGAAAATGTTTTTCAGTATTAAGTTACGCTCCTTTATACCCCGAGTTCAAATTTTACCGAGGTCGTCTTTGACTTACATCTAGCGGGTTCGATAAAATAAACACAAGTGGGATATAATGTCAGTTTTATCTGACTGACGATAATCATTACCCAATAAACCTTTGGCTTTGTGCCAATGTGACAAATCATTATTGTTGCGATGAGTAATTAGCAGAGATAAACGTTCCGTCAATAGGAAAAGACAACTCGGTTGACTTTCAATTTCGATACCAAGTTAGCAAGCCATCAGTTTCTCTGTCAATATTTGGAGGGATAAACAACTGAATAAGCGTCAGGCCTTTTGTAAAGCATAGTTTTACTTACCATTTTACGAGTATAGTTAAAAAAGAGTAATTTTCCCACAGTAAGAAAGACAAAGACAAGAAGAAGAAAAAAAAAACGCATAAAAATAACCTATAATAAAAGAGCAATAAACATTATCAAAATAATAATTAACAAATAACTGAACAACATGAAAACTTTCTCCGAATTATGAGAAAGAGAATGAGTTTGCTGTAACATTCATTATGCAAAAAAAAAAAGAAAAGAAAAGATGGTGTGATGGCGGTGATGGGGAGACATGAAAATTGTGGTAAACATTGACTGTAGCGAGAAACATCTCAAACAATAACTTAGGCTTTATATGACTCTAATTTTGATTTATTAGATCGTAAACCATTTTCCTTCACTTCCATATTCCATGAGATTATAATAGCTAACACAACTTGAGTTCTTAGTTTCTCTTCCTCTCTTTCTTCTCATTTCTTTCATTCACTTTCCTTCTTTCCTTCTTTTAACCTTTTCTTTGTCATTTTTAGACTTTCCCCCATCTCTTACTCACTCCGTGAGTGCATATTGCACTTTGTTGAGAATGTACGTAATGCACAAGCCTTATGCACGCACAATACACATGCACACACACGCACGCGCACACACGAAACACACACATTAATTTTTGAATGTATGTGCGTGCGTTTGTGTAACAACATATCATGACAATATATCCACATATGTATGCTTGCACATCTACGCGCATGTACACATTCATGCACATAACCCCATAATAATAATATAAACTAGAATATAGATACGTGCAAACGAACATGCATGCATATATACATACATACATACATACATACATACATCCATCTATCCATCCATCCATCCATCCATCCATACATACATACATGCATACATACATACATACATACGTACATACGTACATACATATATGCACATACAAAAATATATGTGTGCGTACGTATGTGAGAACATGTGATTTTATGTGCACATGAATACCTACGAGCATGCATATAAGAGCGTATATAGCGAATGTATATACCTACACTTGTGCGCCGTATATTGTATATATGAGGACACATATATTTGTAAACCCAAAATATAAATTACGATAAACACGCACATAAATATACATATGCATCTACGTATGCATATGTATGTATGTATGTATGTATGTATGTATGTATGTACGTACGTACGTATGAATGTATGTATATA
>NC_068985.1:103072963-103078251 GCF_001194135.2 Octopus bimaculoides | reverse complement strand
AAAAAAAAATGGCTGCTTTAATATCGATGGGTATAGTAGTGATGGCGATGGTATCGGTATTAATGACGGCATTAATAATAATAATAATAATAATAATTATAATAATAATAATAATAATAATAATAATAATAACAATAACAACAACAACAACGATCATAATTGACAATAGAAATGATTATGATAAAGACGAAGGGGTTGATGAGGATTATGGTGATGGTGATGAAGAGAAAAAGGCGGTTAAGTATCGCTATAAAGCACTACAAAACACGTTACAAAAGAAGCAAACAAAGTAAAAATGATAACAAATATAGACACAATAGAATGTTGGAATATTTTAAAATGAAAGCGAGATTTTGTGGAAAAGTATTCTTTTTTTTTTTTTTCTCTTCTCCCGTTTCCCTTTTGCTTCTGTAAGAGCATTTCCATTAAGCAAGCTGTATAACATTGCAAATTCCATTGTGCCGATATTTTCTTCGACACGAAAAGCCAAAATGGATTCACCTTTGCATAACAATAGTTTTCTAGCCAAAATGCTAACAACTAGAGAACAGCTCCACAAATCTGTAAAGCGGATTACAACGTCGATGCTTTGATAGTTTGTGTTTTCAGCAGTAAGAATTGTGATTCTTCTCCTTTTACATCGTCTTGTATGATAGAAAGAGAAGCAGAATATAAGAAAAGAAAGAAAGAGAGCGAAAAGAATAAGGAGAAGAAATAAAGAAACATGAAATCATAAAAAAAAAGAACAAGAATAAGAGGAACAAAAAGAAGAGCAAGAATATGGAGAATAAGAAGAAAATAAGCAGAAGAGGAAAGAGAATAATGGTTCCTCATTGAACATTTGGCTTATAGCATAATTCTGTCGAAAAATAAATGGTAAATAGCTGCATGACTAAGTTGAGGTTGGCTTTAAGCTATCAAGTTTGTTTTAGCGGTTACAGAAATAAACTCTCGTTTCAGTCATTGGATATGTATGGCCATGAGCTTGCAATCTGATTAATTTAAGCACCATAGGAAAATAAAGTGAAATAAAATCAAACAGTAACAACAAATATAACCCCCACCTCACCTCACCATACTGCCAACATCACCTCTACCAACACCTCTACTACCACAAAGACAACTACAGCAACAGCCATAACAGTAATAGAGAAAGAAAAAGATGACAATTGTTTAACATTAAATTGATAGATAAATAAATTAAGAACATAAAGCCGATCAAAATATTTTTCTCTCGCTAACAATATAAAGCAAATTGTATCTGCATTAATATAAGTATCTAACTTTTAAGTGAACCAAGAAACACGAAAGTCGGTTTCAACCACATAAATTTTTGAATGAATAAATTGAATCTGCAAAGTACTAAGAAACATGAAACTTAGGTAAAACAGCACAGTAGTGCTTACTGAAAATGTTTTTCTCCAATTCTTTTGCAATATATCGTAGGAGAACTTTTGAGAAATTATGTGATAACTTATCATCGTTTACGTCTTAAAAGGTACCAGATAAAAAAAAATGCAAATTTACTATACTCTTCGCAACAAAATACCTTCAGTTATCTACTTCGCTGTAAGAGCTCTTGTAAATATGTCTCCCGATGAGGAAGTGGAAGTCTATAGGCTGACGAATTAAGAATCGAACGGTTGAAAGTTTATATCTCACCACTGATATTAGACAGCACCCATGGCCAATACGTGCAAATCTTATTAAGTAAGTCCATCTAACAGTAAACAGGTACAATGGAAAAATTATAGCTCCCAGTTATAAGCAGCGGTAGCGTTGTATAATTAGCTAATCATAACGTTGAGGATTCATCTCCTAAGGGTATGCAGCAGGTAATGGGAACTCTAATATAGTATTCCCCGAAAATCATGTTAATCTTCATTTTCAGGGCCATCAGATCTCGTTTATAACCGAATCGTAATTCTTCTCTGTAAAGGCGATGGAGATGGACTGTTCTATGCTATCTGCTTCACCTAATCTCTATTCTGAAATCAAATTTCGTGGAGATCGAGAAAATAAGTACTAGTTACATATATGTAGTAGATCAATCAAATCGCCTTTACTCCCTCTCTTTGCAGAAAGGGCCTTGTAGGTATATAAGCGAAAGAAACATTTATCTTCGTTTTCGGTACTTAAGAAAAATTCTGCTCCATAATGGCTGAAACATCGCCAATTTAGAAGTATCTAAAACCTAATCTTCACTAGCCAGAATTGGAGAACTATTTCAGTGTTTTATAACCCACAGTTTCTCTAGAATAATCTGTTCATATTCATGGCAAGAAGTAGTCATTAAAACTGATAAATTATTTGCTTCACACATAGGTGAAATAAATGGAGTTAAACTACATATGCTTGAATTTTTTTGCTTGATTATGCCTCATCAACATTATCAGTGAATTGGTGATTAGTTGTATTGAAGATGGTCTTAGCATGAGATGGAGTGGACAAAATTAACTGGAATCAAGGATCAAAACAAAAATCTCCGTTTCAGTTCCACTACCCCTAGAATACTCTTCACTTACATTCATATTGATTTCTTTGCAGAAAAATTATTGATGTAATTCTTGTTTGATAGATAATAGCCGTAACGCCTCAAATATAGAGATATTTTTCATGAAATTTATGGAACTATATTGACTAATTTCGTTGAGTTATTAACAACAAGCTATTTTGTTTTGCGTATTTCTTCAAATAATCTAATATTGTTAAAATGAAAATTTTGTTCTACACAAACACAGAAGCAGCTGCGTAAAATTTTCCCCTATTTTTAAACTGCTTTTTCTTTTTAAATTAAAAAATGCTATTGGATATATTTTATGAAAAGATACATCACTTACAAATAGTTATGTTACAAGTATGCCTTATTATTTATTGAGCTGGCATGAAATTAATAACTTCTATCTCAAACAATAACAATATAATCGTTCGTCGCACCCACAGTGTTTTGAAGTTGAAACATATGTGTCATTTAGTGTCGGTGCCAGTTAAAAGTAATATTGAAATGACTGAAAATTAATATTTGCTTGAAAATCTTTTGCAGTTAATAATTTCTTCTTCTTAACATAGTTATTTTCTACGTATGCGTTTTTATCTAATGTATTTCTTGCTATCTAGCCAACCCCGCTTTGTAAACTGACAAATTGACATGTTGTATGAATGGCTAATTGGTAAAGTCGTTGGAGCGTCGGATTGAATGACTCGTGATATTTGTTCCGACTCACTGCGCTCAGAGTTCAAACCAGATGCCAACTCATACTTTCGGGGGTCGATAAATAAAGTACCAATCCAAGGTGATAGTTTGGTGAAAATGTAAAAACGTCAGACTTTATGCTTTGCAGGATTTCTTTCAGATCCCGCCATGCCCTACTTTGACGGTAAGCTTAATTCGTCGTCTGGTTTATCACGAAAACTTGGCGTCTTCAGTACCTTTAGCGGGGCTCACTCTGTTTCAAACGTTCGGATGAGGTTTTAGATTTAAGGACACATTTTCCTCCTCCCTCTTTCTCCTCCACTAATCACTGAGGCCCTATAACGGATCATGGGCACTGTCTGCTTTCGTGACAAGAACCTATAATGATTTGTTTTTCTCTGCCGATTTACTTCTATCATCTTTTCCTTGCACTTCATGTCTTTGTCTTATTCATTGTTCTCTCTCTCTTTCTCTTTCTTTATCTCGCATTTATTTCTGTATCGCTTACTAGTCTTCTTCATATCTACCTATTTAGCTGGCTGGCTGTCTCCCAGGGCAAAATTGGCAGAATCATAAAAGCGTAGGACTAAATGCTCTGCGGCATTTGTTATGGCTCTTTACATTCTGAAGTCAACTTTACTTTTCATCTTTTCAGGATCGACGAAACAAACCTTGTACTGTTTGTTCTAGGTCTTTATCCAGATAGGGGTGACGTAGTTATCTGTACTTAAGCTATAAGAGAGTGCCTTGTAAAAATGTTCACGACCAAAATGCTGCATTTGTGAAGGTGTTGCTCGTTGGCCTGATGGCACAAAGAAGAGGTTATTTACACCATGTTCCGTCTCTCTTTAGATAATCTATGTCGTTTTTTTTATTGCTCATTTCTTATTTTTTCATCTATTAAATTTCATCTCTGTTTACAACTTCTTCCACATAATAACCACGTTATTATTTTTTCTTTATTCTGTCTCCCCTTTTCTCATTACTTTTCACCTCCTCTTAATCCCGCAATCTTCCACCTTCTCCATAGCTTTATTCCTTTATTCCTTTATTCCTCTCTCTCCCTGTCTCTCTCTCATATACACACTCTGTCATCATCTCTCTTCTATACATGTACTCCATCAAGTTTCTGTCAACATCGATACAATTTCCTTTGTCTCATCCATTTGCCTACTCCAGGACCTCATTTGTCTTTCGTTCTCCTTATTTTATATCCTCTTCCCTCTACTTAATTCCCTTCATTATTTACCCGGAAGCTTGAAATATTGCTGTCTACATCGTATAATATCCCAATCAACAAAAGTAGTGATCATTCTAAATTATCTTCATCATTAGCAACCAAAGGTTTCCTTGAGAAATTCCAATTAGTCCTCAGTGCTGGTTTGACGAAAACACACGACGTGAGTAACAGCAGCAGCAACAGTTGGAAGAAGAGCAATAACAACGACAAGAACAACAACAAAAACAAACACAAGAATAACTGCAGCAATCGTAGCTACTGCAATAGCAATAGTAAATGCAAATAATAACTGTTGCTGCAACAGAAAATAAAAGAATTTAAGGTAAAAAAAAAGCGACCCCCCACCACACCAAAGAAAAACAAAACATTCAAACAAAATTCAACAAATAATCTTCCTAAGAATGTGACAATGATGAACAACACCAATCAGAATTTCGACTATAAAAAAAAAACAATATAAAAATGCCAAGAACAGAACCATTGCAATTTACAATCATCAATAAAAACAAACAACGTATTGGATGAATAATTAAAAATAGAAAAAGAAAAAAAAATAGCCCCTACGTACGTACAGCTTGCGTTCATTCACACTCGTGCCCGCACACACAACACATACACACATACGACACAAAACAAAGACACATTTTTATGCTTAGTAAATACTTAAATAGATGCTTTCACATGGACAAATAACTTTTATACTTATAAGTATCATATAGCAAGCTGTATGCATGTATACATTGACACATAAACAGGTAACAGCATGTAGAAACAAATGAACATACATACATACGTACATACAGAAGTCCCTCATATATATATATATATATATATATATATATATATATATATATA
>NC_068985.1:103062063-103072597 GCF_001194135.2 Octopus bimaculoides | reverse complement strand
TATATAAGCATGTGTGTGTTTGTACGGATGCATGCATATCTATAAGTGAATGCATCTGTGTTAGGCTGAATACCTAGTGTGTGTGCATATGTATATATATATACATATATATATATATATATATATATATATATCTGCACATGCATTAGGCATTTAGCCTAACAAATATTGCTGTTGTGTCAGTGTTATTTATTCGAAGTGCGGTTGAAAAATTGCTAAGATTCAACATGAAACTTCGGTAACACCAAGCATTCCTTTTAAATCATATGTATGTACACACACCTATGTGTGTGATGATAGATGTATAGATATATAACTTTCGGTGCTATCACTGTTTCATAAGACATTTGTTTGACTCCGATTTCATTGCTAAGCGGTTGAAAGATAACTTTCAATTTGTGTTCGCCAGTCTGTAAAAGGTAACAGAGGGTCTAGGCTTTATTCTTAGTTTCTAGTGAAACTAAAGGTTCGCTCAGATGCATAGAGATACGTTTAGCGTATATTTGATCTTAAGGTGCTGACTAATGCCTCCTCGAAATCATCATTTCGCGTGTTCATAATTCTCTGCTTTATTATGATATGATATAGGCGGTGTTGTGGTAGAAGTGATAGAACATTAGACCTGATGTCGTACAGTATTTAGTTTCTTTCCTCTCCGTTTTGATCACAAATTTCACCAGGCTTTAGAATGGCTTTTATCACCGCACAGTCGATAAAATAAGAATGTCATGTATTTGAGTCAATTCAATCCACTTTATCCCTCTTCTAAAAAATTGTGGTCTTGTGCTCATGTGAGAAACCATAATTAAATGTTGCTGTCTAAAATGATACTCAGAATGGAAAAAAAAAAAAAAATTATTGATGACAAACTTGTATCTGGCAATTAAAGGATGTAAAAAAAAAAAAAAAAAAAATAGACATATATCATTAATAGAAGTTATCACAAGAGGAACAGTAATAACGAAAACAACATTTACTGATTTTATAGCAATTGTAGCAATAGATACAAATATAATAACGACAAAAAGAAAGAAAAACCAGATAAATAAAATCCACACGCACAAACACATAAACATACACACACAAAAAAAGCAATAATGTTTGCAACAAAAACAACCGCAATGACATGAGTAACAGTAATAACAGTAATAACATGACGTTTTTTTTTCTAAAATCAGAAGTAATATCTACCTCTACGAATAACAAAATATGTCAGCAACAACAGTAATAAAACCGTCAAAATATTTTAGAGGGTGGAGCAATGAGTTAAAAAACAAATCATTAATTGAAGTAAATAGAAGGTAGTTTGCTCTGATGCGACAAACAATTTTACAATTTGCTAGTTTTTTTTTCCTCTTCGCTCGTTTTAAAACAAGTATGTTCACCTGCCTGAAGGTTAGAAATGAGAATTAATTTTAGATTATGATTACCTCCCTATCTGGCTGCATGATTTGTTGGCAACAGAATATTTCTTAAACATCTCAGCACAATAGCTGACAGATATTTTCCAGTTTTGATCATAAATTACCATAACGATGAATCCGATTTTGATTAGATATTTTATAGCCTGTCTGAAAAGCAACTTACAAATCTCTGGTCTGAATTGCTAGCAATTCTTTAAGAGTTAGAACAGTTTAGCTTAATAAAGAATCATTAAGTCTGATAGAGGAAGCACGAAGAAGCAGGTTTGACGCTAATCTGACTCTCTCCTCACCAAAAAACACTTCGGCTAATAGAAAAGTATTAAATCTGTCTTTCTTATGGCTACGACCTCCGACATAATGTTGTGTGAAGCAGTGTGGTATTGTAAGTATACAAAGGATATATAAGCATATGCATGTATACAAACATATATGTACATACCTACATCTACATGTGTATATAGATGCATATTCGGGTACAGGACGTTAGAAATATGAACTACAGACAACGGAACGAACACATAGGAAAACAAACAAGCCACTTGTGGAATTATTCCTTCATCAGCTACCTCTATTCTAAACTAGGCGTTTCGAAGATAAGGCAGGACGCACTCTTAGAATAGTTTCTTCCTGAGTAGTGGATTAACCCACTAAACAGAGGATTCCAAGATAACAAACACAAACCAAGACAGGAAAAATTGGCCAGTGAAGAGGTTTCACTTCTCGATTGCCGTTCTTTCATTTCACTTCTATTAATATTACTAATGTCACACAAAGCAGCGAGCGGGCAGAATCGATACCGCGCCGGGCATAACGCTTAGCGGCATTTTGTACGTCTGTACATTCTGAGTTTAATATTCTACAGAGGTCGACTTTACCTTTCATCCTTTCTGGACGATAAAATAAGTACCACCAGGGGTCGTTGTAACCTACTTGTCCCCTTCTCTGAAATTGCTAGCCTTGTGCTAAAATTTGAAACCAATCCCACTAATTTGGTAAATGATTGAAAATGTTACAAACTTCACAGTTAAAACAGTGCAAACCAAATAGTTATCGCTTACTACTCAACTGAAGCAAATAAAGCTGATTGTTTTTAGTATGATATTAATAAGTATTACATAGTCAGGCAGGAGTGGAGGCGCAATGGCCCAGTGGTTAGGGCAGCGGACTCGCGCTCATAGGATCGCCGTTTCGATTCCCAGACCGGGCGTTGTGAGTGTTTATTGAGCGAAAACACCTAAAGCTGTACTCTTTCACCACAACTTTCTCTCACTCTTACTTCCTGTTTCTGTTGTGCCTGTAATTCAAAGGGTCAGCCTTGTCATGCTGAATATCCCCGAGAACTACGTTAAAGGTACACGTGTCTGTGGAGTGCTCAGCCACTTGCACGTTAATTTCACGAGCAGGCTGTTCCGTTGATCGGATCAACTGGAACCCTCGACGTCGTAACCGACGGAGTGCCAACTAAAACATAGTCAGGCATTTGGACATAAGTGCGCAATTGCTTGTGTCAGTGCAACTCAGTAAGCAAGTGGATAAGATTACTTACCGGGTTAAGTTCATATAAATCATGGGTTTCGCTATATACTTGTCGTGACATCTTGTATTCTTCTGTAGACATATTGTTGTGTCTGTAGACAAAATCTTAAAATCTATCTTGCAATGCAGTGATCTATTCACCGAACTCAATAATATACATCAGCCAACATATAGGCACACGTATATATGAGTGGAGGAATGCGTGTGTATGTGTGTGTATGTGTGTGTGTGTGTGTGTGTGTGTGTGTGTGTAAAGTATTTTAGAAGAATCTGACATTAATATATCACTTTAAGTTTACTGGTCTCTATAATAAAAGTTGAGCAATTTGCAAGGCAGCTTGGAATGTTATTTATAGAAAATAATCTGAATAGGTAATCAGATTTTGGCTGAAGATTAGGAAATGATATTGCCTTGATGTCTGGATCAGACAAATTCGGACAAATCACAAGCTAATTTGGTAAACTACATTTTGGTATAGTTGAGGTCAGAAGTTTTTTTGGTTTGAAACATAACAAAACAAAACAAACGAATGAATTAACCTCGCTCCCACTTCTGTCTTTCACTCACTCTACACACACACGCACACACACACACACACACACATACACACGCACACACACATACACACACACACATGTATACACGTACATTTACGCATACACTAATACACATATACAAATGTATATGCATAGGAGACACCACTCACGCACACACACACACACACACACACACACACACACACACACACACACACACACACACGCACATACACACAGAAACGCATACACATACATACATTTATATTCTTGTATATGGCAAACAGTGAAACTCCACCTGTCTTTGAAAATAACAAGTGGAAATAGTGTGGAACTTTAGAATAGAGACAAACCTTCAAATAGCACGTGATTTGCCTGACGTCAGTTTTCCGTATCAAAAATGACAATAGCACACTAATTATAGACTTAGTATAGTACGACATTGTACACTTTCTATAAAACTCGAACAACACATAGTATACACAATCATAACGGAGTATAATATCACAACCTGTACAGCATATACCCTTCGGAATGACCATATAATGAAATCACACAACTCACACAACATTTTATTATAGAATAACCGTCTAATGAAATAATACAGCTCACAGAGAACATGTACTATTGTATTAGGACATAATAGAATAACTCACATAATACATTTCTCTACAGAATGAAAATATAATAAAATAATACAACTCACACAACACATCCTCTATTGAATCACTACATAATGTAAAAACACGTCTGACACTACATTTTTCTACAGCATCAACTGATAATGAAATAATACAGATTCTTATGTGTTCAATATCTAATACTCAATGTTACGATACAGCCCGCAACGCTCCATCGGCCCCTCACGCAGCTCATATTCTACACAATTATCATCCAATGATATAACATAATCCACACAAGCCGACTAAAGATCCTTATGTGATCGCTTGACTTGCTAGAAATGGCAGCTAAATTTCTTTTCAAACCACACTTTGCCGTTTTATATAAGAACGTGAAATATTGGCATCATGTAATTTAAATACTTCTAAAAATGGTTATCGTCATGGCTGGAACGCCTTTTGCTCTTAGCTCTTCTTTATTAGAGATGATCTGGGATTAAACAACAGAAACAACATAACAGTCACAGCTTATACCCTACTCGATCATCTTCTTTTGATGACGGTGGTGATGATGATGTTGATGACGACGATGATTATTGTGATGATGACGATAATGATGATGGTGGTGATGATAATGATGATTATGATGATGATGATGATGATGATGATGATGATGATGACGACGGCGACAACGACGACGACGACGATGATGATGATGATGAAGAAACCAGCAATGATCGGAGTTATGATGGTTTATCACATTGATACAAATCTACTCATTTATGTAGTCGATAGAATCGACTTAGTATTTCATTGGTGTTTGCTTTATCGATCCTGGAGCGACAGAAAGCAAAGTCAACACTGGTGGAATTTTGAACCTAAACGTAAACGGACGCAACTTTCTTTTTTTTAAAATTTATTTATTAGTTGGACAGCATCAAAGATATCCATATCCCTTCATCCATTAGATTAATGTGAACCACGTCGTTGTCGATCAGTGAGAACTTCTATATGTCGAGTCTTGATGGAAAAGAATGGGGGCAGGGGAAGGAATTTTTAGGAGTAGCTGTTCTAGTGTGGAATTCCAAAGTTCTAGGGTGGACAAATAATGGATCTTTCTGTTTTGGCGGGCGCCACTTGTTTCCTTAACGAAACACTTTCAAACGTGGGACACTGGTAGAATGTGTCATATAAAACATCTTTTACTCTTAGTGTTACTGAGAAAATTTTATCTTTTTAAAGTTATTTCGTGTTAAAATTGTCTTATTTCGGTAATTTCAACCAATCACTGACGTTTATTGAGGTGAAAACAATTACTGCTGTGGAATGTAAACAACACGCTCTAGCGGTGTAATGGGATCTTTTCCCTTGAATAAAATTATTGCCGTTGTTTGTACTGGCTTTAGCTTTAGGGTTTTAGGGTTAGGGTTTTAGGGTTAGGGTTTTAGGGTTAGGGTTCGGGTTTTAGAGTTAGGGTTAGGGTTACAGTTATGAGTATTTTTGCCAAACCCTAACCCTAGCCCTAACCCTAACCCTAACTCTAAAATCCGAACCCTAACCCTAAATTTTGCTAAATTTATTCTTCTTTTCGGTAACGTTTATGAATACTAATATTAAAACTAATATAAGGATATCAATAGCATGCAGTAGAATGTGTTGTATAGCAGACTATACAACATACTATAATATGTTGGGTGATGATACACTGGTGAAGGGGAATACAGGAAATGTCTAAGAAATACTGCTCTAGACGAACAAGAAGCAAAATACAAAGAGAAACCTCAAAGAATGATAATTGAGTAATAGATATTTTTTCAACAACGCAATTGTTACACAAATCATATGATATTCAACAAAACTATAACAAAGTTCATGTTATAGTAGATCGTCTATGCAGTAAAAGAGAGCAGAAAAATAAATCGAATTTCAGTATTGTCAAGAAGTGAAAATAATCAGTAGATAAAAAGTCGATACGATACAATTTTTAACCAACTGAAATGGATGAGTGACCATCAGAAACCATAGGCAAAATGAAGCTGAAATTTGAAGATAGGCTTTAAATCTACAAGATGTTCGTTATAAAGCATAACGTCAATCAAATAGGCTAATCATACTCTTTACTCTCTGTTACTTGTTTCAGTCATTTGACTGCGGCCATGCTGGAGCGCCGCCTTTAGTCGAGCAAATCGACCCCGGGCCTTATTCTTTGTAAGCCTAGTACTTATTCTATCGGTCTCTTTTGCCGAATCGCTAAGTTACGGGGACGTAAACACACCAGTATCGGTTGTCAAGCGATGTTGAGGGGACAAACACAGACATACAAGCATATACGCACACATACATATATATATAGGACAGGCTTCTTTCAGTTTCCGTCTACCAAATCCACACATAAGGCTTTGGTCGACCTGAGGCTATAGTAGAAGACACTTGCCCAAGGTGAAACGCAGTGGGACTGAACCCGGAACCATGTGGTTGGTAAGCAAGCTACTTACCACACAGCCACTCCTGCGCCTTAAAAATAATAACAAGATAAGTCTGCAGAAGATAGAGAAGTCAGATATCAGTCGGTTAATGTACACTTCATCCAATGCAGTGAATGTAGAGCCTCGTACTGAAATCACCGAGAAAATACAAAACCGTACAAACGAATATGGAAACCAAGCATTTGAAAAATAAGTAAATTGAACCATATTAATAATATATGAAAGTTAAAACAACATTATAAGCGTATCAGCAATGAAAATATATAGAGAAGTAAATAAATAAATTCAAATAAATTGACAATTCTCCAGCCATAGAAGATGTTTAAAAAAAGTATCTGGTTAGAAGGTAAACATTAAAAAGTTTATCAAAGAAAAACAAAACAGAATAATGTGTCGTATATTAAGAGGAATGGATAAGTATAGAGCAGATATAATAATAATAATACAAGGCACCGAAAGAAAAGAAATCAATTGGTGAAAGCAATATTTATAACTCCGAGATAAAAATACTACGCAATAAATAGGCAGTCATAAATAACCCAACTCGAATGAAAAGCTGACGGAAGGCACAACAACCCTCGTATAAAAAATGGGGAAAACAGGTGATCCTAAAAATTACAGGTCAATTGCCTTTCGATTTTATGCAAGATACTAGCATTCATAGTAATATACGTAACTTAGAAGTAAACAAACGCTTACCAGAATAAGATTCTAATACCACGGCAAGAATCGATTGTTAATAATTAAAGAGCAGTATTTCACAAGAAGACAGTAGACAGGAAAAAATCAACTTAGTGCATGAATGGAGTACAAGAAAGCCTATTATAAAGAACCAAATTCATGGAAATTTATATATTATTCCCAATGGCTGTGAAGTCACTGAGACCATCATCCTCTGACAGCAAAACCTATCAATAAATTGCAACAAAAGTACTCTATTAACTGAAGTAATTTACAGCTGGAATAAACTGTTCAAACGAGAGTCACTCTCACCAGTTTTGATTTCTCTAGAAATTTTCATATTTAGGCTTTCGCAAGCTCTACAGGAAGTAATTACATGATTGGATGGAGGAAGGAAACAAGATTTCTGCTGTAGATGAAAGTCGTATTTTCTAAATAATTTCAGAGACTCATCTGGAAAAAATTTATACATACTTCAAATCTTTATAGCTCTGATATCATTAAAGAATTTTGGGATAACAAGTGTACCGTCGTAACATAATGGCGAAGTCAGTAAACACTTGTTGTTGTTGTTGGCACTCCGTCGCTTACGACGTCGAGGGTTCCAGTTGATGCGATCAACGGAACAGCCTGCTCGTGAAATTAACGTGCAAGTGGCTGAGCACTCCACAGACACGTGTACCCTTAACGTAGTTCTCGGGGATATTCAGCGTGACACAGTGTGACAAGGCTGGCCCTTTGAAATACAAGTACAACAGAAACAGGAAGAAAGAATGAGAGAACGTTGCGGTGAAAGAGTACAGTAGGGTTCACCACTATCCCCTGCCGGAGCCTCGTGGAGCTTTAGGTGTTTTCGCTCAATAAACACTCACAACGCCCGGTCTGGGAATCGAAACGGCGATCCTATAACCGCGAGTCCGCTGCCCTAACCACTGGGCCATTGCGCCTCCCAGTAAACACTAATACTAAAATTAATCAGCCAATAAGAAAACGTAGAAATATTTGGAGATCCACAAATATGAACAAATCGTACAACATACCAGAAGCTATCAACGAAGTGCTATGCGGTTCCTCGGTTTCCCTCGTCTTATCTCATCTTCTGCACCAACTTATTCATGCAAGGGTTATTATCGGATCCTCTCAGAAGCACCGTCCCCAGTTAATCCATCTCTATCCCCAAGCGAGACGAACTGAGCTCATAGATGTTATCCATTCATCTTACTAGTGGTCTACCTCTGGGTTTCCTACAGTTGGTGTTGCCAGTAAAACTTGTCCATCAACTCTTTCCTGAGACATTCTATCCACTTGTCCGATGCATCGGAGCATTGATCTCTCAATTCGGTGAAATAGCGGCTCTACCTGAAGTGCCTCCCTGATCTCCGAGACATGCACTCTTTCGAGTAAGGTTACTCCAAAGACCGTTCTGAGGAGGACCATTTCAGCAGCTTGCATTCGCGATCGTATTCTTACGGTCATTATCCAAGATTACCGACCAAAGGTTCAAATCTTATTCTACCGTTTTGAAAAAGAGACATTGAATAATGCAGTCACAAATAGAATGACTTGATCATAGGTCGATTCGATCAGCGCGAACCTGGGAGTAAAGAACAACAATATGTTATAGTAAAAAGCAAGATTTGACCGCCAGGGTAAGTAAGTATGCGATGAAAGAGAATGATTTGAAAGAATGAGGTGGATTTCAAAGACGAAACGGAAGCTATCAATATCTGAACAGTATTAGCAAGTAAGCTATAGCTGGTATGAACACAAATGAAAGTTAGGAGATCTAGTGGGGGTGGTGAAAGGATATAGAAGCTAACACAATCTTGTCAGTTGTATACTCACACACACACACACACACACACACACACACACACACATTACATCCTCCCCCACACAAATACATACAAATAAACAAACATACATACATACATACATATATACATTCATTCATAAATACGTACACATACACACGTGTTCACATATATGCGTTTTTGCGTGTATGTGTGCATCTGCACACACACACACATTACATCCTCCCCACATACATGCAAACATACATACATACAAACATACATACATACATACATACATACATACCTTCATTCATACATACATACACATACACACGTGTTCACATATATGCGTTTTTGTGCGTATGTGTGCATCTGCACACACACACACACACACACACACACACACACACACACACACACTCACACACACACACATACACACACACACACACACGCGAGAAAGGAACAAAGCAAAGTAGTTGAGCGCATCTATATGGATGTATTTGCCGGAGACTAAGGCCCAATTGCTGGCCAACATCCATCGGACTTTCTATGCAAAATGATTGCTAATTGCAGGGTGGCTTGCAATGGACAGCTGGTCACCTCCACGAGTAAATCAGTTTTCTAGCGAATGAATAAAGCCGCAGTAGATATAATGACTCCGGTTTCAATTGGAACAGAGCCAATAGTGTAATTAACGAACTATCAGCTTTGATACAAACAGGAAAATAAGTTTAAAAATAAAAAAAGAAAAGAGAAAGAAAAGAAGAAAAAAGAAAGGGATAAATGGAGTTCTTAAAATAACCAAATTTAGGAGTCTGACAATCTGTCAGCTGGACTGCTTAGTTTTCTGTATATATCCGTGCTGCATCCGAAATCTTTCCCCGTCCCTATTGCTTTCGTTCGTCTCTCTGTCTTCAAGTCAAATATCTTTCTACCGATATATACATTTCCGTTCATGGAAACACATCTAACACCTACGTGTATGTGTGTATGTAGGTGTATGTGTGTATATATATATGCATACACGCACACATACGTCTTTTAAAGTGCGTGCACTCTCACACACAAAAGGATAACAGGAAGGAACACTGATGCCTGCTAAAGACTGGATCAAAGAACCTGCATGTTCCCTTGGCAGCGTAGATGCTGTTCGGCATCATCGCTGGTGGGGATAATATTAATGGGAAGTGTCGAATTCCTGTACGTCTCTAGTTGTCTAATCATGAGGGAGTGTCCCGTAGCCCAAGCTGCAACACACACACACACACACACACACACACACGCACGCACGCACGCATGCATACACGCACGCTCGCACATGCGCGCACACACGCACATGCACACACATGCGCACACACACGGATATGCACACACACACATATGCATGCATATTAATGTAAATATATATATATATATATATATTCGCATTGAAATGACTGAAACAAGTAAAT
>NC_068985.1:103060623-103061737 GCF_001194135.2 Octopus bimaculoides | reverse complement strand
ATATATATATATATATATATATATACATATATAGGGAGAGAGAGACAGGGAGAGGGCGCGAGCGAGCGAGTGAGAGAGAGAGAGAGAGAGAGATTGATTTCTCTAGGTAGATGACTGTAAACATGTATCTGTTCGCTGATATAAGCATAATACATGTACATGCATAATTTTGTATTATACAAACGGCTATTTTCAGTATTTTGAAATGTGTAGTCATATCATGTGTATATATATATAAAAAAAAGACGAAGACATATCGATGCTTGTCGATAATATAGTTCTATGCATGTTAGATATACACATACGTAAATGAACGTGTGATAGTTCATTATGTCATGAAGACCCTGGAGAAGAAATCATTTTGTTTGTTAACTTCGCGGCCCCAATCTCCCTAAATTTTGTTCAGTATAATATGATACAGTTCTATATTTAAGAGATGAGGAATTATGGCGTAGTGGTTAAGAGCGCGGGCTACTAACCCCAAGGTTCCGAGTTCGATTCACGGCAGCGACCTGATTAATAATTGTAATAATAATAATAATAATATAATAATAATAGTAACATCGTTAGGAATGAGAACCCAGGTTCGAAATTTCCCCAAGACACCTGACAAAGGCTGGAGGGTATATCAGCCGAAACGTTGTGTTAACAACAAACAAGATGAGGACAAATATCCGTCAAATGTAAGTAATGTAAATAATGAATATAATATGAATTTGTACATCCAATGGGCAAATCTCTTTCTGTAGCAATAAGCATGCACTTATAAGTCAAATCCTTCTCTTCAGACAAAACGTTAACATCTTGTCTAAGAGAAAGGCACATTATTTTTTCCATCATTTCCAGTGAGATTAACCGGGATGAAGTCAAAATAAAACCTAAGTACATCTGGAGAGTATTTTCTCTATTTTCCGAGAAAAAAAAAAAAAAAAGTTAATGTTGTCAATAACTAATATTAGTTTATTATTTTCCTCACCATTTAACTATACTCTTTTCTCTTTTTAATTACTATTTTAATTGTTTCAGTCATTCGACTGCAGCCATGCTGGAGCACCGCTTTAGTCGAGCAAATCGACCCCAGGACTTATTCTTTGTAAGCCTAGTACTTATTCTA
>NC_068985.1:103058370-103060099 GCF_001194135.2 Octopus bimaculoides | reverse complement strand
TATGTATATGTATGTGTGTGTATATGTTTGTGTGTCTGTGTTTGTTCCCCCAACATCGCTTGACAATCGATGCTGGTGTGTTTACGTCCCGTAACTTAGCGGTTCGGCAAAAGTGACCGATAGAATAAGTACTAGGCATCCAAAGAATAAGTCCTGGGGTCGATTTGCTCGACTAAAAGCGGTACTCCGGCATGGCCGCAGTCAAATGACTGAAACAAGTAAAAGAGTAAAAGAGTATTAAATTTGTAAACACTAAACTGACTAATGTATCTCATGCTTAAGACACTTTGGAATTATTTATTCTGAATTATCTTCTATTATCGTACGTCCGTAAATGTGCCATATAGTATGTTTATTTACTTTGTGATTTTTCTGAACTTCAACAATTACCATTAAGAACACACTTCATGAACGGGGTCTGAAGGAGACCTGAAGTATTCAGAGTTCTCTCCCGTAGTTGCCTAATTAATTACATTGACAAATTTGTTGTTCACCTCATAAATATTTTTAATTATCTATATAGTCATCTTTGCATTAATTATTTTAGCACTAAAATAACTATTGGGGTCGCTTGTACGAAACCTAATGATGAGAAGACTCTTATTTAGATCTAAGACCAGCAGTTGCGAGGGTTGGGGTAAGTCGATTCCACCGACCTCAATACTTGACTGGCGCGTTATTTTCTCGACCCCGAAAAGATAAAAGGCAAGGTTGACTCGGCGGAATTTGAGCTCGGAATGCAGAGATGAGAAACAAATTTAAAAAAAAACTCCATTTTCCCCAACGTTCTGAGAGTTGGTTGCCATCAAATGAAATGACAATATTTCCAAACCCTTCCAATTAATTTAAAACTCAAAATCTGCGAACCAGTAGTCCAGTAGTTTATGCGAGATAGCATTCCAGTTTGCTGTAACGTAATGGCTATATGCCTGAATTTGTAGAATATGATACTAATAGTTTTTTGTTTATTGATTATCCTCATGTCAGCCATGTCCAAAAGCCAATGATCAATAACCGGCCTTACTTTTTTTATCACGCATACTGTTATAGAGTGGATATACATGTATTAGACAGTATAATACATTAGATACTTGTCCGTTATTGCTCAGTTTCACCTGCAATGGTTATTGATGTGTTTATGCATAGGAGTATTTAAATGTCACAGTTTTAAAAATACTGTTACCATTTTACATCATGGGCACTGAATTCACAAGGGAGACAACTTAATTTTTCTAAATTAGTAGCTTCCCTTCTGGTTGGCACCTGAGTTCAACACCCAACCCCTTTAACTTGCACTCTGATTATACGAATGGTGTGATATCCATATGAATAGTCCGGCCCATACGATACCATACCAGTGAAAGTACTGTAACAGACAAATAATTATACTCAGCATACCCATACGCATATACACACATGATTACACAAACACGCTCATCTGTATTTGTGTTTTCGATCGGGTAGACCATCACTACTTGGAAGCTGTCCTCATAGCGGCTGGTTTCGGTCCCGTCTTCCGCGGTTGGATCGCTGCCTTATACAGCGGCATCCGCTCGGTAGTTCGCGTAAACGGTCATCTATCCAGACCTTTCGGCATCATGTGTTCGGTTCGTCAAGGATGCCCCCTCTCGGCCCTTCTGTATGTATTGACTCTTGAGCCTCTACTGCGGAAGCTGGCGACGCTGAGGGGCATCCCACGAGAGCTGAGATGTGGGACGAGCGTGTCTGC
>NC_068985.1:103055225-103056718 GCF_001194135.2 Octopus bimaculoides | reverse complement strand
AAAGAAAAGCTCTACAGTTGTATTTGTCCCCTCTGTGTGCAGCCCTGTGTGGCTAATAAAAGAAAGTTATCTATCTATCTATCTATCTATCTATCCATCCATCCATCCATCCATCCATCCATCCATCCATCCATCCATCTATCTATCTATCTATCTATCTATCTATCTATCTATCTATCTATCTGTGTGTGTGTGTGTGTGTGTGTGTGTGTGTGTGTTTCTCTATGAGTGTAGGCACAAACATACACATGCGCGCGCGTACACTTACATGCACGCACACACGCGCGTGCAAACACACATAATGTATATAATTGAATATATAGATCAATATGTTTCAACACTTCAGAGAGGAATTAACTCCGTGGCAATCTGATTGTGATCATGGTTCAAGTCATTCGCTTACATCACATACAAAGTTGTGGTAAAATAATAACTATCACGACTTTCCATTTCCATTTAGAAATGAACGAGAGAAATATTAAATATATGTTATAGAGTATATTTATTTTGCTCGAAGCTAGTAATTCCCTCTGTCGTTACTCAGAATTTCTCACTCGATGCGAGCTTTTAGGCGACAACACAGATGTTGTCGCCTGAACGATCACTTTGAACGTGAAGCTCTGAGAGAATCACCAGTTTCAAACATATATATATATATATATATATATATATGCATGCCTACATTACTCACATACAAACATACAAACGTACATAGATACATACACAAATATATGCACATATATGTGTGCGTTTGTGTATGATATATCCATCTAGATTTCTAGATTTCTATTTATATATATATATATATATATATATAATATACATATACACATACATACTTAAGTGCTTCTAGATGTAAATGCAACTATAGGCACACTTGATTGCTGTCTAACTAATGATTAAGACTGATTAATTTGGACTTCAGTTTAGATGGAAAAGACAAAAGAAAATATCTCCATTTCTCTGGGTCGATAATTTCATAGAACTGTTCAGTAATGATAGACGCAAGCAGATGTCCCAGTATTGTTTCGTCTTATATTTCGCTAATAAGCAATATCCCTCCATAGAATTTATTCATAATTCCCAATATAATGACCTCCCTTTCAGACGCTTACTTAGCGCTGATAATTTTTGTATTCCTAGATATGGAAATTATGGTTGCTTTTACAAGATTCAGGAGCTTAATTTGACGTTCTAAATACAACGCGTAGCTCTGATAAGCGCGAAGAGAGTAGAAAGACATGTTATCATAGAATTATTATATAATATAAAAGAAGTGTATAGATTAACACACTGTTAAAGAGTATTGGAAAAGTGCTTTACTATATAGATCACTAAGAATACCATTTTACTATTCTAACGATCGTGTGATCTCTCACAGTTGTATATCTCTATCAAACGCTTCCTCTCTTTTTCCTTTCTCTTTCTTACTCTCTCTCTCTGTATATGTATGTATGTATGTATGTATGTATGTATGTATGTATGTATGTATG
>NC_068985.1:103042550-103055157 GCF_001194135.2 Octopus bimaculoides | reverse complement strand
ATATATATATATATATATATATATATATATATATATATATATACACGCACACACACATAGACGTGGTTGATTAGTAAAAAGCTTGCTTCTCAACCGCATAGTTTCACGTTCAGGCCTACTGCGTGGTACCTTGAGAAAGTGTCTACACTTTGACTGGAGTCAGCATTGCCTTTCATCCCTCTGGGATCGATAAAGTAAGTACTAGTCAAATACTAGGATCGATGTAATCGACTTAGCGCCTCATTTGAAATTGCAGGCCTTTTGCTAAATTTAGAAAGAATGGTTAAAATGAAACTTTATGTGTCTGAGTGTGTGCGTACCTCCAATGTTTTTATCGATATTCTTCGTTGTCCACGCTAGACAAAATGCTTAAATGCAGTTCTTTCAAATGCTGCCGTGGTCAACATTGCCTTTAATACTTTCGGGGTCGATAAAATTAGTACCAGTTGGGCACTGGGGCCGATGTAATCGACTTATCCAGTCCTTCGAAATTGGTAGCCTTATGCCAACATTTTAAACCAATATTCTTTGTTTTCATGTCAGCAAAAGAATTGATTAAACTTTCGTGTCTTTCTTCATTATGTGAGTATTGAAGTTATCATTTAGTGTGATGCTGTGCTTCTTACAAGAGCGGTGAAACGACAGAACCGTTAGAGCCACAAGCAAAATGTCGGATAGGTATTTCATTATGGCCATTTATGTTCTCAATTCACATGAGACCAAAGTTAAGCTCAGTACATGAAAAGTCGTAGCTATATACAACAAAGAACTTAATTCTTTGTTCTTCTGATGCCACCATTCTGTTGTCTCATAAGAAAAAAAAAATAAGAAAAAGATTTATAACCAGAGACTAAGGTCACAAATTCTGGCTACTTCACAGTTCTAGTACTTCATTGACATTAATGAGAATAATGATTTCTTTTTCTTTTAACGTCTCAAGTACAACTGATGAGAAACATTAGAAGCATATATTACACGAGGGTTGAGGTTCTTCATTGAATACGAACAACAAGGATGCAAAAGAAGAGAAAATAAAATAAAAACATATATATAAGGAAATGAAATAGGACACCGACTAAGGTCTATCAGGGACGATCACAGATCTTGATTTTTCCCTGATTACCGACTGAAAGTGACCTCTCTGCTCTGGTCTCTGTTTCACAGGCACACTTTTACAGTTGGCCATTTGAACCACACCAATGTATTAATTCACCAAGAATTTTAATGTATTTTGCTTCAGGTGATGCCGCAAGCGGTACATTGAACTTGCCAATCACAAATTGATGTTAGAAAGTTTTCATTTCATAGCAAACATTTTATTTATTTATTTAATTTATTATCATTATTATTATTATTATTATTATTATTATTATTATTATTATTATTATTATTATCTTGAATTAAAGAATGTTCATTTTTTTTTCATCATGAAATATGGTAAAGTCTAACTCTTAATCGATTTTGGTGAAAGATACAGACACATATATTAAACATTTCTTTGATACATTTTTTTTATTAATCAGAAATTACTGTATACAAGTCTAACTTCTATTTCTAAATGGGCACTAAAAAACAAGCCAAACAGTTAAAAAAATAAGCCAAATAAAAAACAACAAAAAATAAAACAAATAGAATAATTCATATATTTATTAATTCTTATTCGTATTAAATTATTTATATGTTTATAATTTTTAATTTATTTATTACAAGTTTTGTAAAAATCTAAAAAAGTAATTGAAAATATTAAAAAAAAAAACTTTTATGAGATATGGATTATTTGGTTTGTTTATAAGTCTCGTCTGTAAGAAATTAAGAAAAACAAACAAACAAACAAAACAAATGCGTCTATCTATCTTTCCCACATACCCATCTATATATACGTTTCATTGTTTTGAAAAAATGTATATAATAAAATAAAATTTTTTAAAAAATGACAAAATAAAAATTAAATGAAGGATCGAAACACTATCTCCTCCATCAAATTGTGTTATATCTGTTTATGCAAAGCAACCTATATAGAGAGAATAGAAACCACGCAAGAAAAAAAAAACGGGCGACAGATAGAAAAGAAAGGACAAAAAAAATATATATCAGTTACTTCATCAATCTATCTGTATATATTTCGCTTCAGAAGAATCGTCTGAAAATACTGTTTTTTCATTTGATTTGATTTCAATCGGAACAAATACTTGAAATTCATTAGAAATAAAGTCTCATTGGTATGTTTTAAATTGAAAAATGTAAAAGAAAAAAAAAAGAGATACTTCTTATATAATCTTAAATAATCTCAAAACCTGGGATTTGTATCTATGTGACTGTAAGAGATGTTGTGATGCTTGTGACTTACCGAAAGTCTTCGATTAACATAAATGAATTGAAATTTAAATAATTTATTTAGTCTGCTGTTGTTGTTGTTGTTGTTATTGTTGTTTAGTCCATGTTATTCCTGATTAAACAAACTTATGATCATGGGCGTTCCAACTGTGACCACCTCATCTTTTTTAAGATCTACATTATCTAATGTACCATTTTGCTTGTAAGACTGTAGGATGAGCTTTAAGGGAAAATTTCGTTGCTATTTTCAGCAAGTCAAGTGGTTGCATATAGATTCCCTTGGCTCGTCTTTAATGTGTGTTTTCTCCCTTTATGAAGAAGTGATTTCCATACGGTCACAATGTTCTACTCACACATAAAACCGGTTCTTAGCTGATTTGAAAATTATTGTTTCATTCTCTTAAAGAATGGATTAAGTACCTCATCAAATTAATTCATTTGATGCTTCATCAAATGCATCTGTCAGATAAATATTTCTCTATTGAATAATAACGAAAGAAAAAAAAAATTATTTTTAAATAAATGTTTTTGAGAGAATGTGCTTAAAAAGGTCAGAAAATAAATGCTGTGTTTGAATGCTGTGAATATCTTCAATTGATCATACATACATACACACATTCACAAATACAGGCTAACGTGCGAGCCTGAACATGTTCATTCGATCTGCAAGAAATACCAGCTACCTTTCCCTTGAATCACACATTCTCATGAAAAGGGAAGAACACGTTAGACAATGCTACAATCAAGGCTGACCCGAACTAAACAACATATACGCATAAATACACAAACACACAAAGAGACGAACACACACACACACTTATACAGTAAATATTTATAAGAATATCGATAACAACTGACTTTGGTTTCAGTGAGATATTAATTTACCTAGCGGATCACACCAACCCAATATTTCGTCTTAACATTGCTGTAAAACGGCCGTTATATTTCCCTAATTGTTTGGAATAATCTAATTGAATTCTTGAATTGTTAGAGAGACTAATGGAAAACCCGAGAGAGAGAGAGAGAGAGAGAGAGAGAGAGAGAGAGAGAGAGAGAGAGAGAGAGAGAAAAAGTAAGTTCTAAATACATGACAATATAGACAAGAATAGTTCAAGTCTATTGTCGATTCGATTGAAAGAACAAAGACAATATTTTGAGAGTAATCCAAACGATAGCAAAGAGCTTTATAGAAGCATAAGTTGTTCAACCGAAAGAAGTTTTTATATAGTACCAAATAACGGAAATAGCCAGAGGAAATTGCAATATCCACACATACCCAAACCATATGTATTCTGAAGGCATAATAAATATAAGGTAATGGGCGTGTGTGTGTGCATGTGTGAGCGGCTTTGTTCATGCGTACCTGTGTGTATGTCAATATTTGTGTATCTATAATGTTAATTTAAATTGTGAGTAAGTTCAAATACGTATCCTTAATAAATATACCTTCAGCATTGCTGTTTAAACGGGGCCTGTGGTTAAGCTACAGACTCTCTTCACTCAGCGGGAGTGATTATATGTTTGTGTAACATACATTGTGAAATAATTCACAACTTATCCAAACACACGCTGCGTCAATACTTCAGATGTTCATTATCTGATAGACACAGTACACACACACATACATATATATGTGTGTGTGTGTGTGTGTGTGCATGTGTGCGTGTATGTGTGTGCGCGTGTGTGTCGTGTGTGTGTGCGTGTATGTGTGTGCGTGTGCACAAACACACACATACACACCGCACACACACACACATATATGTATACAGCATAAGTAGTTCACATTTTTATCGTTCCAGGTAAACACGATTAACGCACTTGACAGAGTATAAATTGTCATGCAATATCGAACCTCTCAACACATAATTAATTACACCAAAGTAT
Source organism: Octopus bimaculoides (assembly GCF_001194135.2). Lineage (NCBI taxonomy): Eukaryota > Metazoa > Mollusca > Cephalopoda > Octopoda > Octopodidae > Octopus > Octopus bimaculoides. Next base: position 103,050,939 of record NC_068985.1, on the reverse strand, counting down.
TTTGTACGACGCTGTTATATTTCTTCCACCTCAAATGATAAAACTTTCTTACATTGACACAGGGCCATAAATTTCTAGGGTAAGGGGATAAAATTGGCTCAGTATTTGACTGCTGCGTTACCTTATCGGCTGATAAAGGATTAAACGCGAAATTGACTTCGGTGGATTTTGATCTCAGAAGAGTAAAAAATAAAAATAAATGAATCAATAAATAAATAAAAACATCGATGCATTGCGCAATGTATTTTATCAGACACAAACAATTCTGCTGACCCTGAAACTATCTCAGCCAACTACAAGGCGAACATACTGTTGTGCATGTCAGCTCTGACAGGGAAATTAAAGATAATGATCCAGGTATTATTATTAAGGACAGCCAAGAAAGAAAGTACGTTCTCATTCAAGAATCAGTCCTTATTGAATGATACATTGCTAAAAGAAATAGAGAAATTTATCCCGATAAAAATAACTGAAATATTCATCACCATAATGCGAGAGCTGACAGCAGAAATAATACCTATGGCAATAGGCGCCGTACACAACCAGATCCAAGAGCTTATAATTATACAGACCCAATGATGGGGCGTCTACGTAGTTTCTAGACTTTCAAGAAATATCTAACACTTTGACAAGAAAAGCCTAATTGGACATATAGTCCTAGATACCCATAACGAAACGTAGTGGTTAAAGTTGGTATGACGTTTGATTATTGATTTGTTCAGTTAGGACATACCTGGCGCTAAATAACAACAACATACAGAAAATAACATTATTTGGCACCGCACACATATTGCATAGAGTACTTTTTAATACAATAATAAATACAAAACAAAATCAAACCAAAAAATACTGGACATGCCTAACGCACACAGGGCAATACTCAGTAGTGCAGTGAAAGCACGCAATAAAAAAAAGACAACTGAAAAAATAAAAATAATTTATCCATATATATTCATTTAATCTCCATAAAACCATTTCGCACATGATCTTAGCTAAAAGGTATACATAACATCATAAACAAAACCCCAACAATTGCTCTTATATTTGCCATAAACCTAAAAGGATCACAAAGTTTGTGGTTGCCTCTGTGGGAGTTTAGGAGTTGAGGGATTAAAGTAATATCATACATTTCCATATAATATAGAATGCGAATTAGAAGCAGTTCTTTCACTCTGTTATATTTATTGCACTAACGGAACTGGAATAGTGAGATCTCTTTTATTTTCGTGATTATATTGGTTTCTTTTGTGTCTTTTATTGATTCGTAATTTTTATTTGATAATATTTTTTCTACCTTCTCTCCGATCTCAACTGCAGAATTAAGTGCTAGCCATTACAATTTCTTCTTTGACACCCTTTTAGAAATATATATATATATATATGTTTCGCCCCACACCTCTATTTAACCCACATCTCCTCCAGTCACACTCAAGCAATTCCAACCACTTTCCTTAGAAATTCATATCTATCTATCTATCTATCTATCTATCTATCTATCTATCTATCTATCTATCTATCTATCTATCTATCTATCTAAATATGCACGACGCTGAGCCGTCCTTGTTGCTTGCTTGCACAAAAGAAAATAGAAAAGAAAGAAAATGAAAAAGTAGGGAGAGAAGGAAGAAAAGGAACCAAACAGAACGAAGAAAAATATGAAAGGAATAGAGGAGAAAAAAAAAGAAAATAAGTTTGGTAACGAAGCGTAGAATAAACCGAAGGACATCAAAGAAGAAAAAAAAGCAACTAAGAAAGGATGGAAGAAAGTAGTAAAGTAGAAAGAAGTTAAGGAAAATGAAAGAATGCAAACATGAATCTAAGAAAGAAGGCTGGAAAGAATGTGTGAACAAATGATAGTAAAAAGTATAAAAATGGGAAAAGAACATGAGAAATGGAAAGCAAGGCTGAAGAAGGAGACAAAGAACAACAAAGCTAATGACAGAAAGGTAAGGATCCATGTACGAAAACAGGAAACAGGAAAGCCGGAAAACTGAGAGTGAAGGGAGGGGCACTGTCTTGCAATACTGTTGTCAATTACATCGTGACCCATATTTATGTATTGACTGGTATTTATCAACCTCAAAAAGATAAACAGGAAAGAGAACACGAATACGACTTAAATTCTGAATACAAAACGGACGTAACCAAATATCACAAAGTATTTTGTCCGGTGCTCTACTGATTTTTTTTCATTCACCTTCTCAGAATGAACGATGGGAAGGCACATCAAGGAAATGCACAAAAAAAGAAAAGAAAGGTAAAAGATAAAATACTTTAGTGAGCAGTCTTATTATACGAAAGACAATTCATTATTTGATGGGCTATGATTGTTGTTGGCACTCCGTCGCTTACGACGTCGAGGGTTCCAGTTGATCCGATCAACGGAACAGCATACTCGTGAAATTAACGTGCTAGTGGCTGAGCACTCCACAGACACGTGTACCCTTAACGTAGTTCTCGGGGATATTCAGCGTGACACAGTGTGAGAAGGCTGACCCTTTGAAATACAGGTACAACAGAAACAGGAAGAAAGAATGAGAGAACGTTGCGGTGAAGGAGTACAGCAGGGTTCGCCACCTTCCCCTGCTGGAGCCTCGTGGAACTTTAGGTGTTTTCGCTCAATAATCACTCACAACGCCCGGTCTGGGAATCGAAACCGCGATCCTATGACCGCGAGTCCGCTGCCCTAACCACTGGGCCATTGCGCCTCCTGTGCTATGATAAACAAGTTTTAATTGCCTCTCCTATATGCTCGCCTTATAAACTCTAATTCAGTTCCGACACTTCAATGTTTTGACAATATCATGATTATCCACATTGAGTGGACCTATGATTAGAGGCATTTTATTTTGCCCCAGGTGCAGTGAATCTAGTGCGAATTAGTCCCATGTACATATGTAAAGCTATGTGCTATACTACATTATATCATCTAATCCCAGCCACCCGTGAGTTAAATATGTTACTAAGATTATAATATAGAGTCGTCTATGCTAAACCCGGAATACTGTTCCTTCATTTGATAGTCCACATCTTGCGGACGCGGCGAGCTGTGGCTTTCATATAACTTAGATAATTTAAGTTAATGTATCGCAATTAATTGATGTGACATTCACAAAGACACGATTTATATTGTGTAGTCTCAAACAAAAGGTCATAGAAAGATTGTCTAGAAATTGACTTTTACTCATAACAACAATAAAATCAACCAAAAACAATTGTTTCTGACGTAAGAAATCCAAATTTAATTGGAAGACTGTTTAAACCAGCTGATAACTCTCTTTGTCTCTCTGTTTCTGTCTGTCTATCTGCCTGTCTGTCTGTCTCCATCTTTCTCTAACACGCACAGAGACGCACACACACGCGCACACACACGCACGCACACACATACGCACACACACTATGTGTTTTCCATAGAGCGGCAGTTCAAATATAACTTCTATCTTCACCTAAAAACAAAAATTCAACTGCTTGAGGAAGAAATTAGCAAGATTTATTTACTGGGAATGTGATAAAGCAAATCCAAATACTCGGTCTTCGGAAATTAATTGAACGGTAATGATAATAAGTTAACGCAATAATACGCTTGAAATGTTTCTTTTAGTGTTCATTGGTTATAGTTAAAAATCCGTCATAGTACAGTCTGTCCTGTTTAATGAGTAAGTGAAAAGATTCTTTGAAGTAAAAACTATTTTTAACGAACTATATTATACAAGAAATAAGACAACAGTAAAACAATAACAACTACAACATCACTAGTGAACATACTAATATTAGCAACAACAATAATAATCATTGTTATTTCTACTATAGACACAAGGCCTGAAATTTTAGCATTTTGTGCCGTACAGCCAATGATTTTATCAGCTCGAAATACTTCTATCAATATTGCACTTTCCAAACAGTACTGGAAAGAAAACACAGAACAATCTGGGAAAATCGAACTGAATTTTTTTTAACTTGAAAATTTGAATCCGAAATTGAAATTGATTCTAAAGTTACGGATCTCAGCATCCCTTATTTTAAACACCACTGGATGTATTAAAACTGAATTTCTTTTCTTTTATATCAATTGTGATTGCTAGTCTGGTCACACAATTTCATCGTTTAAGTTTAAAACTTCATTGCCAGTCTTTATGCATGATACAAAACCGAAATATACACTCAATGCCGTCAAAAAGTAACTTGAACTGAGAATATTAAGCTTATGAATCCCTTGTCAATTGCTTAAAGCTGCCGCTGTCTAGATCGGTGAAATATACCTCACTATGAAACCTATTCCAAACTTGATGAAATTTCATCGATATGAGTCAAATGGCTTGATCATGGGTCCAATTCGTGTCAGACACAACCAGTAGATCTGCTGTCCAGCTCTTTATTGTCCTGTCAACTAGAACTTCAGTGTTTTCGATAAAGACTTGGAAATGAAATATTGGCTTGGTCAAAAAGGAAATAAATCATAAATAATTATAAAAAAGTAAGGAAAATATGTCTGTACTCACTGTTTACTTTGAGGTAAACCCACGTGCCGTTTCCCGTGAATTTTTCAATGTCCAGGAATATTACTTTACATTCGTACCAGCCTTCGTCCTGTGTTCGGATGTGACTTATTTCTAATGACATACCATGGATTATCTTGAGCCGACCTTCAAAACGGCCGTTAATCTGTGGTGGGTAATTGTCGTAACGCATGTAGACGGGCTGATCAAGACCGGCCTTATTCCACTGGATCACGTGGGGCTTCTTTTTCCCTACCGGTAAGGAAACGTGGCAGTTAAGAACCTGCCGTCCGCCTAAACTTGCAGACTTTGTCATGGATTCCACCAAACCACTAAGTCCTGTGCAAAGAAACAAAGAGAAGATTAAATTATAAAAGCTGAAATATATAATTTCGGATAGGGGAAATGGTGGCTATAATTACTCTAAAAAAAAAAAAAAATAATAATTGTAGGTGTCGGGAGGAATGGGTTCGAAGATAGCAAATAAATTTTCTCTTTAGGTGCGATTATGATAGATTTAATGGCACAAATGTGTATGGGATGTAAGCACTTTGTATCAAAGACCAAGTTCATAGCAACGCAAATCTCACCTTTATACAGTAATCTCATTTATTTACAGTAACAAGTGATATATTCAGTGTGCCTATTTCCAGGCAGGAGTCAGAAACATTGAAAGATAATAAATAGTATTCGTCATGGATACGGCAATGCTTCATGAAAGGACACGAACCGTAGACAATTCGCAAGTAATCCATTGTTTCTGTTAATTCGATTCATCGCTACTTTATCTCTTCCTCTTTTTACCCTTTCTCTTGTTTCTAATTTTCAGTTGTAGCCAGTTTATATTAGGCAATTGATACATTTAGGAAAGGCATGAACCTCGAACATTAAATTTACTCAATAATCGGGAAGCTTTTTGTCTTGCCAAAAGGAAGGTAATAAAATAACGTCAAAGTAGAATTTTATCATTCTCGTCTTCTTTCGTAAACATCTCAATATTCAACAAAACTCGGATCGAACTAACAAAGCCACTATAAAGTCGATCAACCTACAAGAGAGAAGTATATTTGGTAGTGTAGTTTTAGATACCCCTAAAAGTAAGGATGTATATATCTGTATATATGTATGAAATTATATTCATATATACAGCCACATTATCATTTGTATAGATTTACATGGATTCATGCAGGTAGATATTCGGAACTACGTTGTTTGATAATTTAATGAAATCTCCCTTTGAAACGAATTCTACTTCCGCTTTATTCTCTTCCTGTGCAGCAAAATTAGTTTCGGAGTTAACTAGGAACCAGTATTGTGCAGCAGCTCAGAGGTGCTGCTACACCTTTCTTTCTCCTCAACCGGCCACTAACAAATAAAAACCATTTAATTCACCGGAAACAATATAATTTACCAGCATCCTGTTTGAGAGGAAAGGATACGAAATTGTATAGGTGTGGTTGAAATAATGATGATGGTGATAGCAATGGCTTGTGGTGTGCAGGTGTGTATGTGTATGTCATAAAGAGAGAATAAACACGAAACCCACATAATGTAGTGGTGGGAAGATGGCTGTGATAGTGATGAGAGGGTGATGAAATTGGATATAATATCAAACTAATCTTGTAACAAAGCATTGCAGTGAGCAGAAAATAGGTATGTTATGTGCTCCCGTTTTACACAAGAACGCATACACGAATGCAGCGTGTCTGTATGTATGTATTCTGTGTGCGTGTGGTGTGTTATGTATGCGAGTAAGCTCAACGGTTAAAAAGTTTCCATCGCAATCACCAGGTTTTGAGTTTGATCCCACTACTCGGCTCCTTGGGCAAAGCTCTTTTATTACAAACCAGAGTCGACCTCAAACCTTGTGAGTGAATCTGAGTAGACAGTTCTGCTGACTCTGTCGATTCTAGCTGTGCATGACGTTAAGGAGACGAGTGTTCTTAGAATACTTAACCACTTGCATTAAATTTTAACGAGTAGGCAACTCAGTTTATCAAACATGGATTTGCACGTAAAGTCGCCTTTCTATTTCTTTCTCTGTCACAAGGCCTTATTCTGCCCGAGGTCATAGTCGAAGACACTTACCCAAGGTGCCACATAGTAGGACTGAACCCTGTATGAATGTATTTCGCATAAATATTGTCGAGGATACTGTATGGTACTCTAATATTTGTGTTCTGGTGCTTTTTTAATAAAATGGAATCTTCACTATTATTATTATTATTTTATGTTTGACTTTTGTTTTGCATTTGTACAAGTTGGATCCAAGTCTCACCCAGAGACCTCAAGAGACAACAAGTTAGAATTATTATTATTATTATTATTATTATTATTATTATTATTATTATTATTATTATTATTGTTGTTGTTGTTGTTGTTGTTGTTGTTGTTGTTGTTAAGTCAGGCGGTGAGCTGGCAGAATCGTTAAGACGGGCTAAATGCATTGAGGCATTTCGTCCGTCTTTATTCCACCGAGGTCGACTTTGCCTTTCATCCTTTCGGGGTCAATAAATTAAGTACCAGTCGAACACTGGGGTTGCTATAATCGATTAATCCCATCCCTCAAAATTTCAGGCCTTGTTCCTATGGTAGAAAGGATTATTATTAAGGGCAGCGAGCTGGTAAAGTTTCTAACGCGTCTGAAAAAAAAAACATTTCTTCCGGTTTTTACGCTACGAGTTCAAATTCCGTTGAGGTCAGCTTTGCCTTCCACCCTTTTGGGGTCGATAAAATAAGTACCAATCAAGTACTGGAGTCGATGTAACAGATGTGCTCCTCCCCTCTAAGTTGCTGGCCTTGTGTCAAAGTTAGAAAGAATTAAGATAGGCGGTATCATTAGTGCGTCGGATAAAATCTTTTGCAGTATCTGTTCCAGGGTCGATAAAATAAAGTACAAGCCAAGTCATAGTTTTGAACGGCATTGATTAACTCATACCCCAGATTTTAGACGCTTTGCATGGCACTTATTCTTGCTCTTTGCAGGAATTTGAGTTCAAATCCCGATAAGGACGATTTTATCCTTTGTCTCACCCTGATCTATAAAACAAAACAGCAATGAAACAATGGAATCGATGTAATCGATTAACTTCTCTCTCCTCAAAATTGTTGGAAATGTGCTTAAATCAGATAAAATTATTATTTAGAAATAAACTGAGCGACATTGAAGACTAAAAATATTAAATGAATAGTTAAATAAATAAATATTCAGAAAGTAGGCAGTCAATCCAGTTGACATCAGAAATCCCTCCAAACATATCTTTCCTTTTTCCTGTTAGCTTTCAATGCTTCTCCACAACCTGTTTAGCAACGTTGTCTCAGCCACTGACTGACAGGTTGCTGGAACATGGAAGCTACACACAGAGAGAGCTGCTAGTGAAGGAAAAATCAAGTGTTGCAACGTTAATACGAATCGACATTTCCAAAGGAAAATTAAAGAGAAACAAGGAATTGAGAGAAAGATTGTCGACATGTTTGCAGAGAATATGATCTCTCTGTTCGTATTGTATTCTAACACACCACTTTCTCATCCTCTCTCTCTTTCCATTCTCTTAGCCTGTGTATGTATGTATGTATGTATGTATGTATGTATGTATGTATGTATGTATGTATGTATGCATGTATGCGTGTGCATGATGGATGTAATGTATGTGTGTGCGATGTACATATATCGTTTATGTTTTACTTGCTTCAATAACTGGACTGCGGCCATGCAGTCTACCCCAAATCTATCCCAGTATTTATTATTGTTGAAAGTTTGGTGCTTATTCTATCGGATTCTTTGGCCAAACCGTTAAGTTACGGGGACGTACACACACCAACACCGATTGTCAAGCGTAGGGGGTGCGAAAAACTCCGACAAATGCATATATATATATATATATATATATATA
>NC_068985.1:103039605-103042326 GCF_001194135.2 Octopus bimaculoides | reverse complement strand
CATATATATATATATATATATATATATATATATATATACACATACACACATACACACACACATATACATAAACTTATACATACATATATACATACATGCATACATACATACACCACGAGTTTCCATGCAGTTTCCCACAAGGGTCGGAGTTGCATGTATGAACGCTAACCCATCCATCCATCCATCACTACACACATGTGTGTGTATATGTGTATACACAGACGTATATATGTAGTACCACACTAGTACATATGGCAGTACAGTGATATTTAAATAACATGATGATAGGATTTATCCGTAAATTAGCCATACAATTTCTCGACATGGTATCCTACCATTTCCTTCCTTGTTATTGATAATTTAGATTAACCAAATATCAAGATCACATTTTCAGCAGTATTTTGGCTGTCTATCATTATTTTGCAAAGATAGGAAACACAACAACGCTGACAACTGAAATATAATTCGCATCAACAACAACAATAATAAGAATGGTAATTTTATTTGCAGAAAAGAATTAAATATGATATTATTTCTCTTCTGCTACAAAGCAACCCCAATTATTCTTATTGTTGTTTCTTACAATATCTTATAGATTACATGATTGTAAGTAATATGCTACTGACGATTTCATCGAATGTAATGTCTTCTTTACAAAACAGATATTCTACTCGGAGCCAACGAGGAAACATCTACGCACGCTGCTGTTTTATCTATAAGACAAAGCAGTTCAAAGAATCCTTCAAAATACGTCCTACCGACTTATATAAAGAAGGATACGTTGAACGGTTTAGTACTTGACATACAAAAAGACGAGACTGTCACGGCCTTAGCCTGTAGCTTTTACTCGATCGCAAATGACCGGCAGATATCCACCACCACCACCACCACAACAACAACAACAACAACAACCACAGCAAGACGAAGAGAAAAGAACATTGATATAGTTAAAAATAAGATCAAAGCTTTTACATCTTTTTTCATCTCGCGATATCCGTCGTTTGTTGTTTGTTAAGTGTAGTTTAAATGTAGGGGATTCCGAAATTCTGAACAATTTGCTGTCTTGTTTTTCGTGGGATTTTCTCATTTGGCAGTTTCTGTGCTGTCTAACCAAAATGTATAAAAGTAATGCCTTAGACACGGAAAAAAAAATTTCCTGCATGAAGTTGTTGCATTATATTTAAGACACGTTTGGTAAGACATGTTAGGCGCAGGAATGGCTGTGTGGTATGTAGCTTGCTTACCAACCACATGGATCCGGGTTCATTCCCACTGCGTGGCACCTTGGGCAAGTGTCTTCTGCTATAGCCTCGGGCCGACCAAAGCCTTGTGAGTGGATTTGGTAGACGTGTTAACGATTCTTATTTCTTTACTGCCCACAAGGGGCTACACACAGAGGGGACAAACAAGGACAGACAAACGGATTAAGTCGATTATATCGAACCCAGCGTAACTGGTACTTATTTAATCGACCCTGAGAGGATGAAAGGCAATGTCGACCTCGGCGGAATTTGAACTCAGAACATAAAGACAGACAAAATACCGCTAAGCATTTCGCCCGTCGTGTTTCTTATTTCTTTATTGCCCAGAAGGGGCTAAACATAGAGGGGGCAAACAAGGACAGACAAAGGGATTAAGTCGATTACATCGACCCAGGTGCGTAACTGGTACTTAATTTATCGACTCCGAAAGGATGAAAGGCAAAGTCGACCTCGGCGGAATTTGAACTCAGAACGTAGCGACGGGTGAAATGCCGCTGAGCATTTCGCCCGGGGTGTTAACGTTTCTGCCAGCTCGCCGTCTTATCTACAACACTTTATAATACTTTCCCTTTCTTCCACCTTTTTCTACATAGCTACGGTTTTCTCCTTTCACTATGACAGAAAAAAGAGAAACGAACCCACAAAAATACTTGACACTTGACTTACTGCTTTATATATTAAGGTTATAAACGTTATACTGACTGCGATGATGATTAACATGTAAAAGAGGACAACGATGGTAGCATTGATGACATCATTGACGAAGTACATCACTAAGTACATGATAACGAATGTATCTTCGGCAACGGTAGCAAAGAAATATAAACTTCACTTTACTTGATATCAAAAAGTCTTGCAAATGGTTTCTTTCCTCTGAAAGAAGACTGTAATGTTACTTATGATAATGTCTGCGTCATCGATACTTCTGCTCTGTTTTGCCATTTCCAACCCTCCCCCCATCATTATTCTCTTACTTTTTCTTCTACTTTTCCTCTCGAACCCCGAACCTCACTCATTCTTACACAATGTTCTTTCTTACATTCTCCATTACTTTACTTTCGCTCCAGTTTCTTCTTTCTCTAACAGCTTTAAAATTTACAATTTCTACTTATTTCTCACCAAATTTCACTCCTTTGCTTACATTCTTTTATTCATTCAATCCCTCTGTTTTCTTTCTCTTTTTATTTCTCCCAACTCTCCATCCACTTCTCTCCTCATATACATGCATACACACACATACATACATACGTGCATATATATATATGTATGTTTATATATATATGTATAATATATATATATATATACATATAAATATATATAATATGTAATATATATATATATATATACATATATATATGTAATATATATACATACATATATATTTATATATATATAGATAGATATATACATGCATATATTCATACATAACTATATATATATACATATACACACACATATA
>NC_068985.1:103031579-103033748 GCF_001194135.2 Octopus bimaculoides | reverse complement strand
TATATATATATATATATATATATATATATATATGAATCTATGTATAGACGTATGCTCAAATAAATATGTCTAAGTATATATGTATATAAATATGAATGTATGATTGAAAATATGTATGTATATGTCTGTATATATGTATGAATATATGTATGTATATTAATTTCTTTTTACTTATTAGAACTCTACCTAGAGCGGGCTGGTTACCAACAAAAACAAAACCAATCTCCATAACTGGAATCTGGAGAGCAATAATTGCTACATGCCAAGCTTTAGGAAAATCTTGGATATTTTAACTATTCCATTCATAGAGTTCCATTCATGTCAGCCGAATCCTAGGCTTTTCAGATTGTCGTTTAAACAGTTACAAACATAGCCAAGTGCACGAAATAAAATTAATTAATAGGCAATTTAAATTAATAATTTCTCGTAGAAAAAAAAAACAAGAATTAAAAAAAAAGGAAGAGCAGTCGATTGTAACAACCCTAGTACACGACTGGTACTTTATATTGTCGACTCAGGAAATATTGAATAGGAAGTTTACTTCGAGGTTATTTGAACTCATAGCATAAAGAAGCGGATGTAATACGGTAAAGCAATTTGACCGGCGCCCTAATGACTCTGCTAACCCTCTGATTTAGCTAATTTAACATAATGATAGAAGAAGCTATCTCATTATATATCTCGCATGAAGATTATAGATTATACGAGCGTTAATTTGTATGCATATATGCATGTGTGTATGTACGGCATGTATGTATGTACGGCATGTATGTATGTACATATGTATGCATGTATGACTCTTTCTCTCTCTCTCTCTAAATATATATATATATATTTATATATATATATATATATATATATAGTCATACATGCATACATACGTACACACACATATTATATAGACACACACACCAACATGCTAACACGCACAGAGGAGAACACATAAATATACATACTAAGTCACGCATGTAGACACATACGCTCACATACCCACACATATTTACACATATAGATATGTTACAGCTTGGCCATACAAAACTGGACAGGACTGTGGACAAAAATACATTCATACGATTATATTCACATTGATAAAATCAAATTCACAAATTTAGATTAAGGAATACAGCCGCATAAATAGAAAGGTACAGACTCGTGTGTATAAACACAGGAATAGAAGCACACAAGCTCTCTCTCTTTCTCTCTTACACACACATATACACATATACCCACACAAACACACACTGTCACGTACACACATAAACAAATAATCGCACGCATGCCCATACATTTAATCACTCAAACCTATACAGACTTATGTCTATAGCCAGATTTACTGACATGAATGCCCTTTATTAAATGGAAAATCACCAATGGCTAAATCGAGACTTGAGTTAGAAATTGCAGAAAAGATACACAAACCCCTACATATTAATCTAAAATAGAAGTAAAGTTGGTATCTAGCAATTCAACGCCATCTTTCAAAGACATGCGGTTGAAGAGATGGGGAAGTAACCGAGGGTGACACTAAATGACAGCTAATCAATGAGAGCACTTCTTGGTTGTTCGAGTATGTCTTTATTACTTGAGGGGAAATGAAAGACAGTTTCGAAAGAACGCACCACGAAGGCGACTGTATTAGAGTACTTAGTCGTGATGGAGAGTGAAACTGAAGGCATTTTAAATACATACATACATACATACATACATGCATGCATAAATACATATATATATATATATACATATATACATATATACACACACACATTGCTCTGTCATTAATATTAGCCCGTTATTAAAAAAACATATCTGCGTATTAAGTTGGCAACCTTTGCTTGATTATTAATGTATAGCTGTGCAATGTTACATAGAAACACATAGAAACACATCCGTATACATGCGCACAAACATACACACACAGTAATATAGACACATATATATGCACAAATAAATAAATATGTTTGTATGTCAGTATACATATACGTATATAGATATGTGTGTATGTGTTTGTGCGTGTGTGCGTGCGTGTGTGTGCGTGCGTATGAACATATATGTATATATGTGTGTGTGTGTGTGTGTATACATATTTGTGTATGCTTGCACGTGCAGGTGTGATTGTGAGAGAGAGAGAGAGAGAGAGAGAGAGAGAGAGAGAGAGAGAGAGAGAGAGAG
>NC_068985.1:103024097-103031536 GCF_001194135.2 Octopus bimaculoides | reverse complement strand
AGAGAGAGAGAGAGAGAGAGAGAGAGAGAGAGAGAGAGAGAGAGAGAGAGAAAGTGTGTGTGTGTGTGTGTGTGCATACGTATAACATACACAGATGTCTATTGAGTGAAAGAATAGACAGAAATAACTTCTGACACATTTTCTGACACAAGATTGCGTGATCATAGCGCGCACACACTGACACACAAACTTACACACATGAATCTGTATTTAAAAAAAATAGTATTTGTGACATCTATCTATCTATCTAAATAAATAAATAAATCCTACGCACGCATAAATACATACGTATATATATATATAAATATAGAATATATCACACACATCAGTTTGATGCCTATCTATCTATTCTATCTATCCATCCATGTATGCATGCATGTATGTATGTATGTATCTATCCATCCATCCATCCATCTATCCATCCAAACCGATTCGCGGGAAGACATCAATGCAGAGTACATGTACGTTTATCCACACGTCCATTATCTTCTTGATGAGATTTTACTGATTATAATGAGTATTTAGAAGCCTAGAGCTCGTTTCAATTAGACATGCCATTTCTTATGTCACCATCGGCAATTCCTACTCATCAATCTACTTGCAGTGTTGCTTTATAATTAAGAAATCAATTATGCTTTCTTAAACACCGCAAAGTCAAAATTACTAAATTATTTCGATTTTCATGTTTTAGCTAATTCTCTTCACAGGCGTCACTATGTCAGTATTTAATAAGGAAGAACGTGCACGCCAGAATATTTAACGTCCCATAGTTCTTAGGTACCCGGTCCTGCGATAGTGTAAGAGATAAGTGATAGTATTCTTTATTTTTTTTTGCCCCTAGATTCCCGTAAAAATCTAAAAGAAAGCAAAACCTTTCCTTCAAAGTATTATATATTTTTTTAAAGATGAAATACTGATGTATAAGTAATTCTATGCATACTAAACACACACACATACGCACACATTTACACACGCATACAGACATAAGCACATATATAAATATAAAATGCACACACAAAAGTGAATGAGGCACAGCACATACACACACACACGCACACACACACACACACACATGTAGTAATAATAACAATAATTGCTGGATGAAATTTATAAGCATTTAATGTATTGCTACGCGTGTGTTTCCACAAATCACATATCACTTAAGCTCACAGTCCGTATTCCTGGGATGATTACAGTGTAGTCCGTAGTATCTGTGGGTATCGGGTAAATAATTTGTACGGTATCCTAAACATTGGTTGGTCTGAGGATGCTAGACACTATGCCACTGTACCACTAGAACAAATTAAGGCGCAGGAGTGGCTGTGTGGTAAGTAGCTTCCTTACCAACCACATGGTTCCGGGTTCAGTCACACTGCGTGGCACCTGGGGCAAGATCTTCCACTTGTGAGTGGATTTGGTAGACAGAAACTGAAAGAAGCCCGTCATATATATGTATATATATATATGTGTGTGTGTTTGTATGTCTGTGTTTGTCCCCCCAACATCGCTTGACAAACGATGCTGGTGTGTTTACGTTCCCGTAACTGAGCGGTTCGTCAAAAGAGGCCGATAGAATAAGTACTAGGCTTACAAAGAATAAGTCTTGGGGTCGATTTACTCGACTAAAGGCGGAGCTCCAGCATGGCCACAGTCAAATGACTGAAACAAGTAAAAGAGAGGTCACCTCAAGAAAGTATCATTTATCAATTCAGATAATGAATTCCAACAGCTGAACGCTGTAGAGGCTGTATCGGCTGATCTGTTTACTTCAGACTTCATTGAAGATAATCATGTCTTAAATACGATCGAACAAAGGAATGTATTACATAATCCTTGACATCTGCAGACTGGATAACAAAGTAAGTCCAACATCACCACACACACCTCAATCGCCATATAACTACCATTCTATCCTATCTTTCTATCAACTTCCCCTCCTCCTCACCAAATACACACAGAAATACCCACATAACTCAATCAACCTTCACACTGGCCAAAAAGGATAACTAACCCTCTGTTAAACACCCATTAATGTTATATCGCCTGAAGAAATGAATCCAGGAAAATGATCTACCCGTTGGCCACAGATACTACGGTAATTCGAGGAATACGGACTGTGATCTTAAGAGATATGTGATTCGTGGAAACGCGCGCCGGGATGCGAACCTGGTATGTATTGCTTTATTTCTATGAGATGAAAAGTAAGCTAGTTGAAGCCAGATTTATGCCGAGAACATAGAAATAAGAAGTAAAAACTATAAAATATGCAGTCAGGTAATGGTTTATTAACTTTGCTGCAAGTCTTGCTCTTTAGCTCCGAGTCAGCCCTGATTAAGCAGACATACCATCAAAGCCATTGATGCTATTGCAATCCCAGTATACTTTGGATTAATGCATCCAATGTGCTCTTTTTCACCGATGTATATAGCGATATAACAAATATTTGGCTGCTATGACTAGCGAATCAAGTGACGACGTAGAGGCTATATGTGTTGGTGAAGTGCAGAAGCTATATTTAAAAGGCAGACAAAATGTCCTTCTATAATCAATTTAATTTTGAGTTCTAAGCCCACCTGTGTTGACTTTACCTTTTATCACTGGCCGGTTCGCAAAATAAATACTAATCGTGTTCTTGGAACGATTTAATCGATTTATCTAGACATTTTCTGTCGTTGTTCCGCAAATAAAGTAATATTTCTTGAAGAGAGAGGAAATTCGGTGCTGAGACAGATCAATGGCCGAACCAAACAAGCTTTGTACAATTATGAAATTGACGACACTTGAGTATATGAGAAAATAATATTGGAACGTTAATCTTCAGAAATCTTTTCTTTATTCATTTTTCTTTTATGAGTTGTCCAAGAGAAAATAGAGTTAATAATCTTTATCAGCCCTCCCCCAAAAGGGCAGAATTAATGAAGCTGATGCTCAAACACATCTGTAATTCAACGAGTATAACAACAACAACAACAGCGACGACAACAACAACAACAACAACAACAACAAGGCCTGAAATTTTGAGTGAGGGCTCTAGTTGATCATATCGATCCCACTGCTCAACAGGTACTTATTTCATCGACCCCGAAAAAAATGAAAGTCGACCTCGGAACCAGTACTAAGCATTTTGTCCGGCGCCCTAACGATTCTGCCAGCTGGCTGCCCTCAATGGTTTCAAATTTTGGCCCAACGCCAGCAAATTCTGGGAAGTGTGTAAATCAATTACATCAACTCCACTGCTCATCTGGTACTTTATTTTATCGATCCTGCAAGAATGGCAGATAAAGCCTGCCTCGGCAGGATTTGAACTCAGAGCGTAAACAGCAGGAAGAAATACTGCGATGTATTTTGTCCGAATTGCTGTTGAAGAAAATGCTTCGTGTATCCTACGCTACATAGTATGAAGACCAAAAGAAATAAGTATCTTGACAAAAAAAAAAAAAAAAAAAAAAAAAAAGGCAAGTAAATGAATAAAAATAGAGAAAGAACAACAATACAGAAACGATACTTGCGCAATATTTGTTGCAATAACAATAACAAGCGTAGTAATCATTATAGTTGTTATAGTGACATTGTGATTGAAATTACTATTGCTACTACTGGTGCTGCTGCTGCTGATGATGATGATGATGACGATGATGATGATGATGATAATGGAATATAAATCATCATGTAAAAAATACGGATATTGAAGTTACTCAAATTAAAAAAAAAAGGAGAACAAGTTTAAGAGCTGAGTTCCTTTTTGTTAAGGAAAACAAACCCACAACCTCCGCCTTCTCTGTGGTTACACAACCAGTATCACCGCCATTAACAGCCATATCAGCGTCAACGCCACCACCACCACCACCACCACCATTATTAACTCCCATCACACTACTACAGCGAATACCAGCACAACCATTAATAATACTACAGCAAGCATTTAGGCTACATCTACCATCATTAAAACCCTTTACTTCTAACATCACCACCTTCGGCATCAACATCGACCAAACAACAATAGCACGATTGATAACAACCCCTGCATTTACATCCTGTACCATAAAACTAAACAACATGGCTCTTAACAACGTCAATAAGGATATTAATATAATCATTACCTGAAAAAACCAAGCGATGAACAGCAGTAAAAGCATCAGACACAAGGCGTGCGCATGTGCATGTGTAATGTGTATGTGTGTATGTGTACGTGTATGTACGTGTGTGTGTGTGTGTCTTTGTGTGTGCACATATTCGTGTATGCATTTGTGTGTATTCATATGCACATATCTGAGTGTGTACATATATTTGTATATATATATATATATATATTTATATGCATACATAAATACCTACAGACGTGGCTGTGTGGTAAGATGTTTGCTTCTCAACGACATAGTTTCGGGTTCAGTTCCTTTGTGTGGCGCACTGGGTGCTACTGTTATAGCCCCGGGCCGACGAAAGCCTTATGAGTGAATTTGGTAGATAGAAACTGAAAGAAGCCCGTTGTATATATATATATATACATATGCATATGTGTGGGTGTATGAGTACACACACTATTTGTTAATCGATAGACATGTATATCTCTTTTATATACATACATTCACGCATACATATATAGATAGGTAAGCACCAGCCACATGTATGTAAACTTTTTTAAGAGTGTATATTTGCTCATACGCATTCATAAAAACGCTATCTATTTGCATACATACTCGCACACGCATACACACATACCCCCCCCCACACAGTGACATGTCTGCACCAGCTACATATCTTCTTTTCTACTCTTGGCACAAGGTCCGACATTTTTAGGTTGGGGGGGGGGGACGGTCGATTAGATCGACTCCAGTACGTAACTGGTACTTAATTTATCGATGCCGAAAGGATGACAGGCAGAGTCAACCTCGGCGGAATATTGAACTCAGAACGTAAAGACAGACGAAAGACCACTAAGCATTTCTCCCAGCGTGCTAACGTTTCTTATTTCTTTATTGCATACAAGGAGCTAAACATAGAGGGGGCAAACAAGGACAGACAAAGGGATTAAGTCGATTACAGCAACCCCAGTGCGTAACTGGTACTTAATTTATCGTCCCCGAAAGGATGAAAGGCAAAGTCAACCTCGGCGGAATATTGAACTCTTATCGTAAAGACATACCGTAAAGAAATCGTAAATAAATACCTATTTCGTTATTGCCCACAAGGGACTAAACATAGAGGGGACAAACAAGAACAGACGAACGGATTAAGTCGATTACATCGACCCCAGTGCGTAACTGGTACTTAATTTATCGACCCCGAAAGGATGAAAGGCAAAGTCGACCTCGGCGGAATTTGAACTCAGAACGTAACGGCAGACGAAATACCGCTAAGCATTTCGCCCGGCGTGCTAACGATTCTGCCAGCTCGCCGCCATTATCGTAAATAAATACCGCTAAGCATTTCGCCCGGCGCGCCAACGTTTCTGCCAGCTCTCCGCCTTACCAGCTCTCCGCCTTACCAGCTCTCCGCCTTACCAGCTACATATATTACCGATTATATATGAGTATGTCTGAACGAGTTTGCGAACAGTTCTATTATCTAGAATCTGGGCTATTAAAAAGTCACTATCGGAAGAACTTTAGGCTACAAATGTCAACAATCACACATAACAGTGATAATTACGTGATGTTATATAAAATTATAAATATTGAAACAAAAACCAAATAGCCAATACCCTTAAACCAATCTCATTTTCCTTGTTTTTGCTTGTTGAAAAGGACAATTTACATCACACGCCAAGCACTTATAGTTATACATGATTGAGTTCATATATTTACATACATTCGAACACACACACACATATATACACTCGCATTGTTATTCTCACCCCTCTCGATCTATCTGTCTATGTCCTTTTTCTCTCTGTCTCACAGTCTCTTTCTTAAGCATACATACATACATATCCATATATTTATAGCTGTCTTAAAAGATAACTCTAAGAATCTTCTGTATTATACAAGAACTTACACAAATACGTATGCATATATGAACTCAACATAAACACATGCAAAAACTCAACATAAACACATGCAAAAACTCAACATAAACACATGCAAGAACAACGTAGAAACTACAAAACCACATACACTCAACCTCTTTCTCTCTCTTTCCTTCACTATCTCCCTTTCCCTCTCTGTCTCTCTTTGCCTCTCTATTTCTCTTTCACTCTCTCTCATTCTGTCTTTCATTCACACTTCCTCATTCTGTTTCTCACTTTTTCTTTACTCTCACGTGTTTAGAACGGAGCTCTTAGCTGTCATTACTTGAACACTTCATCAGTAGTAAATCTGGCACTCCGTCGGTCACGACGACGAGTGTTCCAGTTAATCTGATTAACGGCACAGCCCGCTTGTGATATTTGACGTGCAAGTGGTTGAGCACATCACAAACGCACCTTCTGGGGGTGGATAAAAGACGTACCATTGAAAAATACTGGTTGTCGGCGAAATGCCTCGAAAGTGTGAGGTAATGGGCCTGTGACTATGAGAGAAATCAACACTCTTGCTTATCCTGGAAATGTAGAACATGGATAAAACACTTTTAAGTTCTTGAGTTCAAATATCGCTAAAGTCATCTTTACTATTCGTCCTTTCAGGATGAATAATACAAATACAGTGGAGGTGCAATGGCCCAGTGGTTAGGACAGCAGACTCGCGGTCATAGGATCGCAGTTTCGATTCCCAGACCGAGCGTTGTGAGTGTTTATTGAGCAAAAACACCTAAAGCTCCACGAGGCTCCGGCAGGGAATGGTGGTGAACCCTGCTGTACTCTTCCACCACAACTTTCTCTCACTCTTTCTTCCTGTTTCTGTTGCACCTGTAATTCAAAGGGTCAGCCTTGTCACACTATGACACGCTGAATATCCCCGAGAACTACGTTAAGGGTACACGTGTCTGTGGAGTGAGTGCTCAGCCACTTGCACGTTAATTTCACGAGCAGGCTGTTCCGTTGATCGGATCAACTGGAACCCTTGACGTCGTAAGCGACGGAGTGCCAACAACAACAATATAAATAACAGTGAAATACTGAAATAGTTATACTTGACTGATACGTTCTTCTATAACTTGAGGACTCATGATTGAATATCATTAGCATTATTATTGTAGCACAATTGTCAAGGCCTCGAACAACATTCCCTGTAGTATTGAGTTACGGCTCTTTATGTTCTATGGTCAAACCCTGGGGAGTTCAGTTTTTACTGTTCATTCTTCCAGGGTCAACAATTTGAAATACTTGTCAAATACAGGAGTGGCTGTGTGGTAAGTAGCTTGCTTACCAACCACATGGTTCAGGGTTCAGTCCCACTGCATGGCACCTTGGGCAAGTGTCTTCTACTATAGCCTCGGGCCGACCAAAGCCTTGTGAGTAGATTTGGTAGACGGAAACTGAAAGAAGCCCGTCGTATATACGT
>NC_068985.1:103021651-103023983 GCF_001194135.2 Octopus bimaculoides | reverse complement strand
GCTCCAGCATGGCCACAGTCAAATAACTGAAACAAGTAAAAGAGTAAAAGAGTGATTGAATCCATTGTTCTCTTCTCACAAGTTTTAAAGTCTTATGTTTACGTCACAAATCACTTGAAGTGTTTCGGGATTTTTTTTTATTACAGATGGTTGAGAGGTAAAAAGAAGCCTTTAAATTAAGAGAGTGTCAGAATAAAGTAGAAGGAGGAGGAATGATTAAAAAATCGGTATGTGAAAGTAGATAAAAAGGGGAGGAAACGAGGGGGTCTGTATCGAGTTTTATTGGTAGTGTTTCATGATGGCAATGGCTAGAACAAACATTGCAGGTAGAACACTTTGCTTTAATTGCAACTTCGAATCCATTCTGCAGGAAATACGATGTGGCTCCCTCTGAGCATGATAAATTTTTTCCCAATTTTTCCCCTTCATTAAAACGAAAAACTCTATAAAGAGAAGCATCGAGAAAATCTTGGTGATCGCAGGATGCCGCGATATGAACATCCAACACGCAATATCAGCGGCGATCTAGAAATTTCATAGCAACCAACTCACACGTGAACTTAGTTACAAGTTAACTGAATACTTGCTGATTATAACTTTTCTTCTGCACTCTGTTGCTCTGGTCTGAACTTATTCATGGAACCTATTTGTTAGACGTTAGTTTTGTTCTCCTTGTTGGACAATATTTTCATTCAACAGGCGGCAATTCTTGAATACAAATGTCTGGTTTTTCTCCCTCTCCCTCTCTCGTTCATTCTGTTTGAATTTGTGCATGCATATGTGTGTGCATGTGTGATTTTAGTTACGTGCTAGATACGTGCTAGAGGGTGTACATAGATAATTTCAATGTCTTTATAAAATAATGTTGGTTTGTTGTAATTCATTCCTTGAAAAATATAGCGAAGCGGTAATGTGACGTGATTTGGAAAGCAATGAAGATGTAAGTGCTCCAGTTTTGTTAAGATACCACCTATTTGTAATATCAATTTGCATTACAAGTAGGTGAACTGAGCCATGGACACTACAAAGCGCTAGTGAAGAGATACGAAACATTTGCCTTTCGGCAAGTAATCCAAACACTCTCCGACTTAACCAGCCACGACGTTGAATGGAAGAATGATTAACAAATAAGAGACAACTGAAGAGATCTAATGAAGGCAAATGAAGATATGTATGTGTGGAAGGGATTGGAACAGAGAAAAGTATTGTGTGTAAGAAAGATGGAGAAAGAATATAAAAGAAAGCAGGGAGAAAGATAGACAGAGACAAGAGAAGAGGAGGAAAGAGATAGGAAGAGTGAGAGACAGATTGTGCGTAAGTGTGTGAGAGAGAGACAGAGAGAAATGCATGCGGGACAGAAAATGAGCAAGAAAGGGAAAGTGAGAAAGAGAGAGAGAGAGAGAGAGAAAGTGTCAGAGAATGGGAGAGAAAGAGAGAAACAAAGGGAAAATAATGAGAGACAAGAAGAGGGTAAGAATTATTGAGAGAACGAAAGACAGAGAAACTGAATGAAGAATGAAAAGTGAGAAACAGATTGATAGATGGAAAGACAGAGAGAGAGAGAGAGAGAGAGAGAGAGAGAGAGAGAGAGAGAGAGAGAGAGAGAGAGAGAGAGAGAGTGAGAGAGAGAGTGTGGAGAGAGAGAGTGGGAGAAAGTGAGAGAGGGAGTGGAAAAGAGAGAAAACGAGTGGAAATGAGAGAGACAGAGGCAGAGACTAAGAATTATTGAGAGAACGAAAGACAGAGAAAATGAAAAAGAAAAAGAAAAAAAAGAAGAGAGGTGAGAAAGAGAAAGCAACAGAGAGAAGGCGGCGATTTAACAATTCTATTGTTTGAGAAATGTATTTTCCGCTAGAAGTGTTTCTGGAGGAGTGGAAGTGTTCGTAAACAAAGCGAGTCTTACATGATATAACCAGCCGCACATTCGTAGCCAGAATGGAGAGACGAAAGAAAAAGAACAACAGACATGAAGTGAACAATGCGAATACTGTTAGTTGCAACGACAACAAGGATGAAATGAAACAAATGCAGCAAAGAAATAAAGCAAAAAAAAAAAAAGAAAAAAGAAGCCACCTCCAATAACAATAGCAACAACGCAACAATGAATATTGTGATAATGATATTCGAGTGGCGATAAGGCATTTATTTATTATTTCAAATACAGTAAAGAAGAGGCAAAACAGTTTGCTCACCCGCCATGTTACTTGTCTAATTGCTCTTGGCAATTCATTTAAGCTTCATCGAATTTTTCTCCTTCTATATACTGCTTACTTTCTACGGTGTGAAAGAATATATGTTTTGATGTAGTGTTAATAGGTTGCTGCGTCTTTGT
>NC_068985.1:103020162-103021096 GCF_001194135.2 Octopus bimaculoides | reverse complement strand
CCACCACCACCACCACCAATACCACCACCACTACCACCACCAGCAGCACCACTAGTAACCACCAGCACCACCAGCGCCGCCAGTGCCACTACTTCTTACCACAACAAGAACTATCATCTTTCCGCCATGCCTCCAATTATAAAGTGTTGCAGAAGGAAGATAAGCACTAGTTGGTTCCACTTGCAATAATAACCATAATGATGATGATGATGATGATGATGATGATGATGATGATGATGATGATGATAATGGTGTTGATGACAACAACAACAGAGCAGCAGCAGCAGTGAAACACAATAGAAAGAATTCGCTATCGTGGCGAATCGTGATGATGTTAGATTTGAAGTTATACTAGGGAGGAGGAAGAAGAGGAGGAAAATGAGAAAGAGAAGAAGAAAAAAAAGAAGTTGATGACAACGATGATGCTGATGATGCGGAGGAGTAGGAGAAAGCAGTAGAGGTAGAAAGAAAAAAAGAAGATGCAGAAGAAAAGGAAGAAAGAGAAATATATGAAGAAGAAAAGTGGGAAGAAGACGTAGAAATGAGAAGGAATTAAAAGAGAAAGATAAAAAGAGTAGAAGAAGTGTTGCCAGATCAAGGAAAAAAAAAAGAAGAAAAAGGGTAAGCGATGAAGGAAAGAAGAGATGAAAAGAGATAACTAAAAAAAAAAGAAGAAGAGAAAACAAATCAGAGAAGAATAAATAAAAAGGGAAAAGAGCAAAAGAAGAAGAAAGAAGAAAGAAGAAGGAGACGCAGGTCACACGATGAAAAAGGATAGGAAAAAAGGGTTTTCTTGTACATATAATTGCTGGTGTGGTAAGAATAGTAAGATTATAAGTATTAGGGAGAGCATCAAGGTGAAGTATTAGAAAGGGTAAGAGAAAGAGAGAGGTAGAGAGAGAGAGAGAGAGAGGTAGAGGGGGAGAGAGAGAGG
>NC_068985.1:103016838-103019498 GCF_001194135.2 Octopus bimaculoides | reverse complement strand
ATATATATATATATATATATATATATATATATATATATATATATATATACATACATGCATATATATATACATATATATATATATATATACATACATACATGCATACACATACACACATATATATATGGACATATGAAATTTACGAAATTAGTGTCTTAATGCGGTTATCTTTCAAAATAGTTTTGTGTAACTTTAAAAGAATTTCGTGATGCGACTAACCTTTCTTCAGCGTATCATGTCATGTTATCGATTGTTCTAGAGTTACTAAAAGGAATTGACTGAATTATCTCTCACGTTAATGAGATCAGATATTATTACTATGGATACTAAAAGCAGAATGTACTTGCTTGTACTTGCGGCGGCATTCACCGAGGTGGATTGAGCCGGTTTCGACCAACGAGTTCATTACATCCATCACGAATGCCGTTCACGTCTGACAGACGGTCAGCTGCAGTGGAGGCTGTAGTGGACACCCACTCCCGGTTCTACTGCCGAAGACCATCGATGTGGTGGGCCCAATTGTGCTTCCACATCCGCCTGTATCGTCGCCAGTCACGTCTTTAGTTGTCTTCCGGCACGTTTGCACCAGCTTGGGAAAGGAGCCGGGTTGCTTGCCTTGCGAATGAATTCCCCCTGAAGCAGACGGACAGTATGGCCAGGCCACCTTAAATATCTTGTGAGTAGAGACCTGATGTAGCATCGTTGGCGTATTTCGGGTCTCTCAGTCTATAATCCATAACCAAAGCAAAAATCAAATTCAACTTGAAAGGAGTAAAATTTCAAGATGCGACGAGGCAGCTGCTCGCTATCCCCAAAAAGGAGTTCCAGGAATGCTTTCACCAATGGAAACGGTGATAAATAAAGAGTGTGGCTTCAGAAGGGACCTGCTTTGAAGGAGATTAAATGCTGAATTGATATGTGTTCTAGTTTTTACTTATAACACTAGACCCGATACTTCTTGATAAGACCTCGTATACATACATACATACATACATACATACATACATACATACATACATACATACATAATACATACATACATAATACATACATACATAAAAGAAAATACCTATGCTGAACGATTGAAAAATCTACAGTTACTCTACTCAGAAGTTCAGGTTTACACTTGTAATTATTGAGGCACTGGGATATGAAACACACTGCCTAAGTACCAATCTTATGAAATTAGGCTTCTCAAAATCAGAAAGGAGAAAACTGATTTGAAGACTACAGATCCAAGCAATCACTGGAACTGTAAAAATCTGTAAAACTTTCCAGAAGTTTATAATTCAAGTATATATGCACATCTCTAGACATCCAACTGTATTTATGAGAATATATACATAAAATGAAACATACAGATCTGCAAAAGCACTGACTCCAAATACTGCATATATACATACATGTGGCGAGCTGTATGTATGTATAGGCGGCGAGCTGGCAAAATCGTTAGCACGCCGGGCGAAATGCTGAGCGGTATTTCGTTTGCAGTTACGTTCTGAGTTCAAATTCCGCCAAGGTCGACTTTGCCTTTCATCATTTCGGGGTCGATTAAATAAGCACCAGTTATGCACTGTGGTCGATGTAATCGACTTAATCCCTATGTCGGTCCTTGTTTGTCCCCTCTATGTTTAGCCCCCTGTGGGCAATAAAGACAAATACCTACATATATGCAAAGATGCTCTGTTGATATCGTTGAAATTCCACTGGATCTAGGTTAGAAACCGGCTGTTTCTCTATTGGCAAGAAAACTTGAAATAAAACTGAATAATGGCATACATACATAAATATATGTGTATGTATGTATACACACATACAGATACACACACACACACACACACATGGAAGTGTTGCGGATGTGCATTGGAGTAATTACGTGCTGTTTGTGGATGTTTACGCCAGTACATTTCACATTTCAATGAATGATTTTATTGGTAGACCGATTGACTCTCTCTTTCCCTCTCTCGCTTTCGCTATCTGATTCTCTCTCCCTCTCTGTAAGTGTCATATATCTCGTTTTGCATAAGTTAATGTGCGGCGTGGGTTGCGACTATATATGCGTATTCCAAGCATGTTTAAGAGACCACAAATATATGTACTTATATTACTATCTGTGTTTGATTGCAAGTGGGTTCATTGTGTATCTTGTCAATAATAGAGATATTTATGAAAATATTGAGTGCCTGAATAGCATATGTTCATGCGTGTATGTTCAATGTTCAGTTGACGATTTATCTCCAAAAGAGTTTGCCAATGAACGCAACAATAAAATAAACATACAAAAAGAGTGACAGCATGCACCAGCAAGCACGCACATATATTTGCACACACTCACACACACATACAGACACAACACGCACACACACATGTATATGTCTATATATACCTACTATATATATAAGTATATATATGTGTATGTATATACATGTGTGTGTGTGTGTGTGTGTGTATTTGTTCGTCTGTTGTTGTCCCCCAACATCGCTTCACAACCGTTGCTTGTGTGTTTACGTCCCCGTAACTTAGCGGGTAGGCAAAAGAGCCCGATAGAATAAGTACTAGGCTTACAAAGAATAAGTCCTGGGGTCGATTTGCCCCAGCATGGCTGCAGTCAGATGACTGAAACAAGTAAAAGAATAAAAGCACATATATATATATATATA
>NC_068985.1:103004865-103016798 GCF_001194135.2 Octopus bimaculoides | reverse complement strand
TATATATACATACATACATACATACATATATGCCTATATTCACGCACATATAAACGTATGGTTTACTAGTGAGTCACGTTCATTACCGAATCCAGCCCAAGTATGCTGCACAAAACCCTGATTATTTTAGTTTGAAGCATGCATGGAACAATATGTATAAATCTATGTCTCTGCAAGTATATGCATTTTTGTCTATATGTGTGTCAATATATATGCATCTATGAGCGTAAGTATATGTTTGTACATATATATATATATATATATATATATACATTTATGATTGTATATAGGTATGAATATATGTTAAATAAATCCATACACGTATATGTAAATGTAAATATAGATATATGTATGTATGTATGTATATTATATATATATATATATATATACTTCTGCATGCGTGTGCATGTATGTACTTTTGCGCAGGCCTTCTCAAATTATAGGAGCTTTTTCAATGATATATTGATATCTATTCTCGCTCCGTAAGTAATAAATCAGCGGTTCTCAAGAAGTGAATTGTCTCCCGAGTTTCTGACACAAAATGCACTTCGCTCCTAATATATATCTCTTTCGTAGGAAGCCATATAAATATAATATATATATACATGCGCATATGTATATGTATGCCTATACATACAGTAGAAACGTGCGAACATACATGCATATATGCATGCAAACATATATAATAAAATATGTAAATTCTATATTGATTATGCACTCGCTCAGATAAATGAACTCTCATTTCAATGTAGAAATATGTAAGTGTCTGAGTATTTCGGGTACTAGTGCCCTATTAAAGAAGTTCACTAAAAGAATTAACGTTTTAACTGTGACAAGGCTGGCCGTTTGAATTACAGGTACAGAGCGTACGACGGGATTCCACGCAGTTAGCATCAAACTAATTTCACTCCTGGGAAACAAAGGACATTTGCTTGAAGATGCTATGCAGAGGACTCGAACCTGAGACCACAGGATCATTGCTTCTTTTAATATGTCTCGAGATCCCTCGATCACACACACATGCACACACACATACACATACTCATGTGTATGCATGCATATATGTATGTAGGTATGCATAGATATACATAAGTGTGTGTGTAATTACACACACACACACACACACACACACACACACACACACACACACACACACTAGCAATGCATCATATCAGACACTTAAACGTATATAAAAAAAGAGTAGAACAATTAATGACCGAGGTAATTTGCATAAATAATAAAAAACTAAGAGAAATAACTCAGTGTGGCAAGTGCCATATTTTTGAACAGCAAAGACGAATAAAGGTGGTTGAAATAGGATACAACCTACAGTACTGCATTCTAAATGCCGCTTGTGTTATACTCACAGTAACATTCTTGACTAAATCCATTGAACTACTTAGCTACTATCATATTACCAGCAGTCCTCAGTCACTTGCTTTCTAACTAATGAGAGAGCCACTACATAGTTGCTCGAAATGCAAAGGAAAGCAGCCAGTTTTCCCTCAAATTACATCTTTTAATCGCCAAAAGCTAAATATTAAATAAAAAGACATGAAAGATAAATGTACTCCTGGGTTACTTACAGAAACGAAAAATATGCGGAATGGTCATTTTTTGTCATAGGTCTGCTCATTTAGTCAATAGACTAAGCAACAATAACACTTACCCCTGTTTCATCTATCAAATTTACGACGATGTTTGCGTCGTTATATTAGCTATCTGAATATCCTTCTCACCACTATCTACTCGTCCATTCATATTTCCCCCTGGTACTCTTATTGTCTCAATACCTAGTTTTCCTTCTAACCCAGTGATTCTCAGCTGAGGTCCATATGCAATTTTTGGGGGACCACGCAAGTAAAATAATAAATTAGCTTCACAGTATTATTTTAAGTTTCCACGAAAAGAATTAGAAACAGCTAGGTTTCTTTCTCTAACTATTTACATAGTTCAATTTATATAAATGAATGTATGATAAACAAAATAGGAATTTTGAAAGAAGTCTCTATAAAACTAGTTTTTAGACATCGAATGGTTATGGGGTTCTACCAGAATAAAATAGTAATCAAAGTGGTCCACAGGTAAAAAAAAAATGGTTGAGAAACACTTCTAAACCATACTTCGCCCAGTCCTTTCTCTCGTCCACGTTTTTCTATAAATATCAATCTGCAAATGTTAAAACTGAACATCAACAGCAGTGATCTCACCAGGAAGTGGTGTTGGTTGAGCAGTAAAGGTCATGAGCACTGATCGACCTCGTTTTTCTCTGACAATCTCACAAACAAAGCTTTCACTAATGAGAATTGATTCAAATCTTCCATGTGTTTCGTTGTCTTTGTAAGCAAGGCTGTTAATTGCAAATGGTCTTTGTCTGGAATAATTACCAGATATTTCTGGGAAAAATCATACTGTATTTGAGCTCTAGCAATACAGATCTTGATATTTCATACGATAATATATCATAATTTAACATATTATTGATTTAAAAAGGAAAATCAATGAACTTAGATGCTATAAGATATTGTATGACAGAACTAATCTCATCAGTAACCGAAACTCATTTGAATGAATGCGCCTTCCTAAATATCAATATTAAGTTGCAAAAGTAGACACACTTTTGGGTACTTACTTTACAATTTAATCCTAAATCGAATGAAATAAATTAGCAGGAACTGGATAACTTCTAGGACACCATTAGAAATTATCTCACATTTAAGTGAAACATTCTATTAAAAAAAAAAATAACGTTTGATACTCTCACTCACAAGGAAGGATACATTGCATGATGTCGCTCTAAATATGCAATATTCAAGAAGTCGATATTGTAGTCATGGTTGGAATCTGTTTCAAGAAAGAGAGTTTTTTTCTTCCTTCTCGTATATTTTTGCATCTACAAAATGGCGTGCATATGCATTGCTGAATGAGAAAATATCTAATTGTCTAATTATGATTTTCCATTATCATATCACACGATTGCTAAAAGTGCATGTTTCTATTGCAATCAAGAACACAACGAATAAAGGTAGTTTCAAAAACACTTGATACCAGACGAACTTAAGTTAATCAAGATTCTATGCAAAAGAACGATAATTCGATAAGTTACAAAATGACACCTTTTCAAATTAGGAAGAACTAAGTTATTAGCATTTTACTGGACGCTGTAATTGAAGACGAAAAATACAAAAAGAACAAGAGCATATAAATAATGGATGTACTAAATTATTGGTAAAGTGTACCATTTAACAATTGGAAACTGAATCCCAAGAATTTATAGTCATATAACTATCATTAGTTGTTTTTGCTTGAATCATGGTCGTTGTTTGCTGTTATTGACGTTATTGGTGTGCATTTCTTGAGTTGAAATTTTGTTGCATTATATGTTGGTTATTGACTCAAGACCGGCGTGTAAACACTGACTGTTTATCCATTATTTATGTATTTATTTTACTACCACGCTTGATAGTAAAATATACATGTTGTCAAGCAACAAAGGAGAATCTACATTTTAAATAAGGCAAGAACTAAAAACATAATATAGGCTAGTAACCATAAAATCAGGAAACATTATAAATAATGAACGCACCATATCATTAGTAAATCGTACTGTCTAACAACTGGAAACCGAATCCCACGAGTTCATTATGAATTAAATCGTTTAACTTTCACAATATTGTCCAACATAAGAGTTATGGCAGTGAACTGGCGTCGGATAAAATGCTATGGAGTATTTGCTTCGATTCTTAGCGTTCTGAGTTCAAGTGTTAGCTTTACCTTTCATATTTCAGTGTCGATAAAAAATATCGTAGCAATCCTGCGCAGCAGGTCGGTACACTTGCCTAAGCGTCAGACGAGATGCCTTCAGGTCCCAGCTCTTTGCCATAAATGAAATGAAGTAGAAATAATGCAGATTAGAGTTCAATTCATAAACAGTAACGAAATACGAATATGACCCATGAGTACGGGCTCCCATACGTTATTCTCTTAGCTATTCCATATCTCCTGAGATCTTTACCGAATGGAGATTCTAAACACTGTTGGTATTATTGAAACTGATTGGTTTACCGTAATCTATCTGAACTTTTACACATTTATCACAGACCATTGAAAAATATGATTCTATGTGTTAGTGAGAAATATGTTTATGATGATATAGCCCAATTATTCATTATTTATTGAAATATTATTATTTTGTCACACAATCTATTTACTGGAATTTATTGATAAGCTTTCTTATACAAATAGATTGAATTATGATGGCCGCTCAGCATTTTTTTTCCTTTGTAATATTTCTATTGCTTGTGCTGTAATACCTTCCTAATCATAACAGCAACATCTATGATATCTATAAGAAACACAAAGCTACACATTATTTGATGCAGGAATGTCATTAATTTAATTGATCTCAGTATATGACTGGTACTTATTTTATTGATTTCATATGTTTTGCTGTGTTTTATTGTCCCATCCATATCAGTTTTCATCGAGAAAATCTCTGAGTATAATCCTCCTACGGTGTGATTTGAGGCAGATATAGCTTGTGCGACGATTGATGGAAAGATTCCTTTTTGTTCATTAGTTATTAGTTTAATACGATTTTCTAAATGGAAACCACAATTAGTCCCTGTCAGATGACGAAGCAAACCCAAAACTACTTATTCGCTTAAGCTGCTAACAATAGCAACGAAACCCTAATGAAGTTCACCGTACCGTTGTAAAAATTGGGACACATCGATTTATATAGTTCCAGAAACGCAATATACAAGAGAAGAATGTTGTGGTCAGTTTTTCTTTTAATCTTAGACGTATTTAGTTAGGGTAGACTTGGGGGTAAAATAAGAACCAAAATCAAATGACGGATATGGTACAATTTTAGTTAGTCGCTGAGAAATTTCAGCCCATACAGAAATAATTTTCAGAGTCAGTTATAGAAACAATGTTTTATTTTTAATGTTCCTTTTCATATATTTTGCATCTGCAAAATTGTGTGCATGTACATTGTTGCATCTGAAGACGTCCAGCTGTGCAATTGTTGTGATTTCCCATTATCCATCATACCAATGCTAAAAGTACATGTTTCTGTTGTAGTTCAAGCAATACTTGACTCTCCATCAACTTATGCTTATTCAAATTTTATGCAAAGAATGATAATTCGATTAGTAACAAAATGACGCCGTTTTGAATAAGAAAGAGCAAACTTAATAGCCTTTAACTGCAGTCCTTAATTGTATACAAAGAATACAAAAATAACAAAACCTTTGAAATAATAGACATATCTACTCATTGGCAAATCTAACAATTGGAGACTGACTCCTAAGAGTTTATTGTCAACCAAAGCCTATAACTATCATTAGTAGGTTTTATTTTCATAATCAGCGTTGTTGTTATTGCTGTTAATTTTGCTCATTTGTGGGTATATCTTGAGCTGCAATTTAGTTGGTTATTCACTCAAAACCTGTTTGCACAAACACTCTTTATTTAGTATTTAAATATTCATTTGACTGCCAACACATACAAGTAAAATATACATATTATCAAGCCACGAAAAAGAAACCATATTGTAAATAAGGCAAGGACTCATGAGATAATATTACCTCGTATACTCTACGAAAATACAGGTGATCACAGCTTTAATATCTCGATCACAGATCCGCTTGATTATCGCTGATCTAGAGTTAAATATTAACTATTGTTTATATATTTTACAATCCGTTTCTGTTGTTGAGTGGTCCCATGTCAGCTTTGATTGAAATGATTTGTCATAATAACATTCAAGCAGTGACAATCTTGTGTTTTATTCAGAAGCAGTGTATCTAGTACTAAACACTATATCTTAATATCTAGTTGAAGGCTTCTAATCGCATTATTGTGTGTCAATTTTCTGTTCTGAATGATAAAGACATGAACAGCATACAATCAGCTTAATCCATGTATAAATTTGTTTGGTAACTTATGTAAAAGATCTATATTTACCATATGTTTCTCTCTGCGATTTTATGCTCTACACAGATGAGTAAATGATATTTCTATTATAAATTCAAATCACAATAACACTGATAAATAAATGTAAAATAATTCAGGATTGCTTTTGTTTGGAAAGAGACTTCAAACTGAAACAGTTACATCGTATGAAACACATGAAAGCCATTTAACACACATATATGCAGTAAAAATAAACATTGAGTCGACGTATCTGGTTTTAGATTAACTCTAAAGTTTGAAATTTTTTCTCGTATAGTAATGTTTCTTTCCCACAAATACTTCAACGCCATCATCTTCTTCTGACAGTACATATGACCACCAATTTAGCTATAACAATTCCCTCTCTCTGTCACTCATTTATTCTTTTATCCTTTTACTTGTTTCAGTCATTTGACTGCGGCCATGCTGAAGCACTGCCTTTAGTCAAAGAAATCGACCCCGGAACTTATTCTTTGTAAGCCTAGTACTGATCTCTTTTGCCGAACCGCTAATTTACGGGGATTTAAACACACCAACGTCAGTTGTCAAGCGGTGGTGGGGAGACAAATACAAACAAACACACACACACATACATGACGAGCTTCTTTCAGTTTCCGTCTACCAAATCCACTCACATGGTTTTGGTCGGGCCGAGGCTACAGCAAATGATATTTACCCAAGATGCTACACAATGGGATTGAACCCTTAACCACGTGAGTGGGAAGCAAGCTTATTACCACACAGCCACGCCTGCGCCTCTTACCACACAGCCACGCATTTGTTGAAAATTATTAAGTATATTTTATGATTGTACAATGCTGAACAATCGATGCGACCCTTTATTCTCAGAATTACATTCCTTCCTGCTTTCTTCTCATTTCTGGTCAATCAGTGAATCCATCATCACCGAACACAATCGTGATTCACTTTTAGACTGATTTATTCCAAGAAATAGTTCATCCGTACTCTTAAGCTATATGATAATCCATTAGATTAAATGCACTGTACTGTATTTAATATGTCAGTTAGCTAGAGCTCTGTGGCATATATTCATGGGATGTCTTAAGTAGCTAATCTTGAAATAAAAATAAGCAGAAGCAATTTAGATTAAAGTGTTCGATTTAAAAACAATAACGAGATACGAATATGACCCATGAGTATGGAACTCAACACGTTATCCACTCACCTATTTCATATCTAATGATATCGAAAGAAGATTCCAAACAGTGCCGGAAATATTGAAACTGATTGGTCGACCATAATCTATCCGAACTTTTACACGTTTGTCACACATCATAGAAAAATACAAAATTATGTTTAAGTTAGAAAAATATTTATGATATAGTCCAATTATTCATTATTTATTGAAATATCATTATTTTGTCACACAATCTATTTACGGGAATTTATTGGCAAGTTTTCTTATACAAACAGATTAAGTTATGATGGCTGCTCAAAATGTCATTTCTTTTTATTACCGCTTTGTGGTGTCTCTACTGTGTATACTACACTACCTCCGCAATAAGAATATTAACAATGAGATCTAAAATAGGCACAAAGTAATACACTATTGAATGGAAGAATGCCGTTTATTTAGTTTGTCGCATTACTTCACTGGTACCGATTTCTTTGTGTTGTTGTTTGTTATTATTTACGACTAGGTCGGACTATATCGAGCATACTTAATGCATCTTACTGGGCGAGTGACGTAACGTTCATTTCCGTTTTGAATATATAGTTTACTGAACTACGCGTCGCAATCAGATGACGAGTTAACACAGAAATGTCTATCTATTTGCTCAATCTACTAGAGATAGCAATTACATCTCAATCAAATTTCAATATATTGTCTTGAAAATAAAGGATATCTCGGGTTATGGAGTCCTTGATGCGTAATATTCGAGACACAGACGATGTGGTTGTGTCCGGAATTCTTTTAATAATGGATCTGTTTCGTCGAATCCGACATAGAATAAAATAAGAACCAAAATCAAATGACGATATAGCGCAATTTTGCTAGTCGTTGAAAAATCTCAGACCATACAGAAATAATTTTCAGAATCTGTTCCAGAAACAATATTTTAAATGCTTCTTTTCATATATTTTGCAACTACAAAATTGCGTGCATGTACATGGTTGGATTCGAAGACATCCAACTGTGTAATTCTTGTGATTTTCCATTATCTATCATACCAATGCTAAAAGTACATGTTTCTATTGCAATCAAGACCACAATGAATAACTGTAGTTCAAGCAATACTTGACTCTCCATCAACTATGTTTATTAGAATTCAATGCAAAGAATGATAATTCAATTAGTAACAAAATGACGCCATTCCAAATTACGTAAAACGCAAACTTAATAGCCTATACACGCTATATTTGAATGCTAAGCGCAACGCTCTATAAATAATGGACACCGATTCATTGGCAAATTGTATCATCCAACAATTGGAAGCCAAATCCCACGAGTTTATTGTCGGCTAAAGCATATAACTGTTATTAGTATATTTTGTTTTTATCATAGTTATTCTTATTTTGCTAAAGCTGTTAGTTTTGGGCATTGGCATATATTTCTGTTGTAACTTTGTATTATTTTGAGTCGTAATTTCGTTGTGTTTATTGTATGAAGTTTGTTATTGATACAAAATCAGCTTGTATACATTGTCTGCATATTCTTTAATTATAAATTAATTTCTCTATTATTGGTTAATATTGCTTTCTACTAAAGGCACAAGACCTGAAATTTTTGGAGAAGAGGGTAAGTCGATTATATTGACACCAGTGTTCAACCGGTACTTATTTTATCCACCCCAAATGGATGAAAAGAAAAGCTGACCTCGGCGGGATTTGAACTCAAAACGTAAAGACAGATGAAATGGCACTAAACATTTTTGTCGGGCGTGCTATTAAAATGTACATATTATCAAACCAGCGAGGAAGCTGCTACATGTTCGCTTGAATACTAGAAATAACAGCAAATTTTCCTTTCAATCATAACATCCTGTCTTAAAAGAGAGCAAGTATACATTGGATTATGTAGTCCGAATAAATTATTTTGCATCATAATAGCCGATATATATAATGTTGGTTGGTTGGTTGGTTACATTAATGAATTCTCCGGTCACGCTTTACATCGTATAGAGAGAAGGGAGAATGAATAAAAGAAAGGTACAAAGAGAGTATAGAGATGCAGGATAAGTGCTTGGTGGGAGGCAATGAGTAAAAGAACGCTTAAATGAGATACATACGTGCGTGAGCTCGGAAACAACCAAAGTATCTCTCTCTCCCTCTCTCCCTCTCTCCCTCTCTCTCTCTCTCTCTATATATATATATATATATATATATATATATACATGTGAGTGTGTGTATATATGTAAAGTGTGTGGTGCGTGTGTGTGTGAGAGAGAGAGAGAGAGGAAGAGAGAGAGGGAGGAAGCGAGAGAGAGAGGGAGGACGAGAGAGAGAGGAAAGAAGAGAGAGATAGCGATAGATAGATAGATAGATAGATAGATAGATAGATAGATATATAGATATATAGAGAGAGAGATGCATGACTCTAGTTTGATATCCTTCCATCTATTTTGATTCTTGTAACTTTCTGAAAAATGCATATTTTATTTCGATATTCTGCACAGATACGATGCTTTTGGTGGAGTAATTTGGAATATTGTTGATAAAATTTAAGTTAAAAAAAAACAATTTCTGAGGGGTGTTATGGACCGTTTCTGTCCCTTGCACAGAACGTCTCTATGTGGTCTCCGTATAACAGCCGAAAATAGAAGATGTGGTAGTAAATGTTGCGTCACTTTAAGAGCAGCCGATATATTGTTGTAGAATGTAAAAAAATTCCCTTGTAGAATACTAGACAAGAGAAGCAGCAAAAAAATAATACCAGTAAACGTTTTATTGTTCTTTTTGAAAAAGAATAAATGTTTAGGCAATTGATTGAAAATTCTAAACAGGTGATATGCCATCTTCAAACAAACACATCATATTTACACTACTTGGGCCTTATCATCGAATGAACCGAATTTTACTCAGGTGTATGTGTGATTTTTTGTGAAATTAATTGTTTCACCAAAACACAAAATGGGGTGGGGATCCATTGAGATTAGCACGGGAAAATGAAGGCAAAGAACAGCAAATTTGATATAAGATAAATTATAAATATTGTATGCATGTCATACTTCCAGCTATTAGTTATAGTAGTAAAAGTATGCTCTCAAAGTTCCGTTCATGTGATGAGTAACATTCTAGTGTCGGAATAAAAGACGAAGCAGTTACGCGACCGGAAAGCTTTTCGTCAGATATGCTCTCACAAGAAAACCCAAGATAAACAGCAACATCAACACACGCACGTATACATACATACATACATACATATAGGAAGACAGACAGACAGACAGACAGATACACACGCACACACAAGCATACACATGCAAGCATACACATGCAAGCACACACGCACAAGCACACACACGCACACAGGCACACGCACGCATACAGGCGCACACACGCACACGCACACACACACACGTACACACACACACGTACACACACGTACACACACACACACATACACATTGAAATGACCGTACGCACCACGTCTTTCGTTTAATTACAACGCAGTGGATCTAAGACAAAATATACTTCCGCTTTCATTCATTAAAGACGGTTTTGTGTAACTTGAGGGAGATTTTATTGCTATTTCTAGCACATTCATTGATTATATAGTGATGCCTTTCTTCTTACTGTCTAATTCCTGTGGCTAGCAACATATAAATACGAGCTAATCTCCTGGAGTTACTTCGTCATCTTTTATCAATTTCCTCCAGTAAACAAATTACTTCATTTAAACTTCGAACGTTTTTGATGAAGACACGAACGTTACACAAGCTTAATTCACGTATAAATTTGTCTGGTAACCTATATAAAGGAGCTCTATTTACAATAGCTTTCTTTCTGCGATTTTATCAGCTCACAAAGGAGTACAATAATACGTCTATTAAGAAAATGAAAACAATGTAATACTAAAAAATAAACTGAATATTTTAGATTTGTATTTGTTTGACGAGGGACTTGATCTGATATTGATTGTTGAATCAGAAACAATTACATCGCCAGAGACACACGAGTGCCATTTATAAATCACATATGACGTCATATCAACTTGAGATAACTTTCGTGATAGTATTGTATATTTCGACCCATATCTAGACGTAGTCACTGATACTATTCTGCCCGATAATAGTAAATAATCAAATAAATAGGTAAACATTTGTGATAGCAACTGTAATTCTAGGTTAAACTTTATATCTATGACAAAAGGGGGAATCACATGAAATCATGAATTACACGAGGAAGGGGCTCGACTATCGCATGAAAATCTATTAGATGCACATGGTTGGGTTTAAGATAATTTTCCTACAACAAAGAACAGTTCGACACTTGAGCAGGCTTGTTTTTTTTACACACGTATTTTTAGAACCAGCTTCCATAAGTGCTTCAGGAATCTAAGGCGTAGTCATAACTAAATCAAGTAGACTTACCGATTTAATTTAGAACATGCCAATGTGGTTCAAGCTAATTTCACCGCTTTGTGGTGTCTCTACTGTGTATACTACACTACCTCCGCAATAAGAATATTAACAATGAGATCTAAAATAGGCACAAAGTAATACACTATTGAATGGAAGAATGCCGTTTATTTAGTTTGTCGCATTACTTCACTGGTACCGATTTCTTTGTGTTGTTGTTTGTTATTATTTAAGACTTTGGTGTCAACTTGATACCATAAAAAATTTGGTTAGTATTTCAGCTTTTAAGCTATTATATAATTTCAGGTCATTAACGTAATCTCGCGAAACATCTATTTGATAGAAAAGTAATTTACAATTTATAGTTTACAGTGGTGTGTCGTACTTAGTTGTGGTGCATATTTACTGGAAAGTTGAACCAGTGAAAGTTGT
>NC_068985.1:103002291-103004616 GCF_001194135.2 Octopus bimaculoides | reverse complement strand
TATATATATATATATATATATTTATATGTGTGTGTATATATGTATCATAACAAAACATTGCAGTAATAGCTAAAGCACTTTTATAAACAAGTAGGTGAGAAATGAAATCCTGATCAAATGAATAAGGCCAAACATAGAGGCCTAAATGTATAAGCTCGTGTGAACTTTGCCAGTTACTTGGTTTCATACAATTTAGGTAACACAAATCACCCTTTCCGAGACGAACTTTATCTAAGCAATACTGGATCCCCACATGTGTTAAACAAATGAAAAAGCAACTAGCTGTGACCGATAAAAAACTATCTAAGAAGTAAATGCTTTGTTTTTTTTCCTTCACTGCCACAGCATATATCTTTGCTTGAGGTACTGATAACTCTTATATTATGATAACTCTTGACGGTCGAGTTATAATTTTAAGTAGATAGAACAGGGCTAATTCTGTAGTACTGAAGACTTTTGTTAACTGTTAATATTGACTGTAAATCCTTATAGAGAAAACCACGAGAAAGCAATGAAAAATTACTCCAGTGTATTCCATCTTTAAATTACTATTCGGAGACCGTGTTTTCAGGTGATACTCAATGAAAAATAGAACTATAAGAATAACTAAAGCAGTTTATATATAGTCTTTCAGCTAATGAAAACTGTGAACTTGCACCTACAAATAAATTGAACGTTACGAGTCTTCGCTAGGAACATATTAATTCAGTTAGTTGCAATGTTTTAGAGCGTAAGATTCACTTTAAACAGCAACATAAAGAAATGACGTATCATCCACAGAATAAGCTCCATAAAGAGTTTAATTACTTTTCTTGACACAATTTATTTGAAAAACTGAATAGCTAAGCGAGGTACTACATAGATATAGAATATATAAATGCATAATCACCATGAATATGTTTTTAAATTAAATTTTATTAAACATTAAAGGTAAATTGTGTATCTGCTGTTACCTTAATTGCTTGTATTTATCTTTTCTTTATCTAACGCAGCGACGTAATTTGTTATCTCAGAAGTTTGGTTTTTACTGCCGATAATTACTGAACGCCAATTATTTTATTTGTTCTATTACTTACTTATTTATTAGGAGAAATTATTTTTCAATTTAAAGTGCATCATCAGCAACAGTAATAGAGTGAATAGGTTTAGTGAAACAAATTACACTGATGACGTAATGAAACATACATGTGAACAATAAAAATAGTTATACATCGAGTATTACTATGAACTATGTTACAAGTATATGCACACTTCCAAACGCAGTTATCAGATACTACAATATCTCACAGGGGAACTAATACGTTGTCACTTGACTTGGATGAAAAAAATGCCAAATGCCTCACACTATGCCATTTTAAAAGGAGAAAGACATATATGATAATGTGCAATTTGAGGCAATGAACATATCTGGCTTGAGCTGACCTGGTCTGAACATTTTACACATAACAAGAATGGATTATCAACCTTCTGTTAACTGACGCTTCACTAAAAAAAAAAAAACCCAAATAATAACAAACCCGGAATTATAAACAACCAGATTATTTTAACCAAACAGAAGATAAATTTGCGCAGAGGTTTATAATCTCATCCATCATGTGCTTCTTGTTAGATATTAGCATGGACTACTACCCCCAAGCAAAAGATTTATTTTAAAGGAAATTCCTAAAGGAGACGATGAATTTTATATCGAAAGTACATCATCAGTCATATTTCTGCTCACTCATGTTATTAATATATTAATATTATTAATGTATTAATATTTTAATTTTGATAAAAGTTTCTTGAAGATATTTCCACGGAGAAAAAAAACAAGCAGGATCATCTATAAACTATTCAGCACCCATGTAACACGTCCACTATGAGCTCCCAACGCTCACCAAGAGGTCGATATCTCCCAGGTTAATAATCACTTGTCAATCTCAATTTCCTAAACTTGGTTGCAGCAATTACTGTCACAGTCGCTATCCGTTTAAGCACCTATGATTATGGTTTAACACATAGCCAAAACCATTCTCACTTGCTCAGTCTATTTAAGTTCTAGATACAGGTATACTAAGTAGGAGGTACATCGATATGTGTATGTATGTATGTATGTATGTATATCTATATCTATCTATCTATCTATCTATCTATTTATATACTTCTTGTTTTTCTTCTTTTTCCGTCTACCAAAAATCCACTCACAAGGCTTTGGTCGGCCCGAGATTATAGAAGACACTTGCCCAAGGTGCCACGCAGTGGGACTGAACCCGGAACCATGTGGCTGGTAGCAAGCTACTTACCACACAGCCACTCCTATATATATATATATATATATATATATAT
>NC_068985.1:102999729-103001976 GCF_001194135.2 Octopus bimaculoides | reverse complement strand
TATATATGTGTATTATTTAATTACATACACACACACACATACATACACGTACGTATGTATGTGCGTATGTATGCGAATGTGTGTGTATATGTATGTATGTATGTATGTATGTATGTGTATGTATGTATGTACGAATGTATGTATGTGCGTATGTATATGGTGTCACACTTTTCCTTCCTAGTTATCAACTCTATTAATTAATGAAAAGGCTGTTTACTTTCTATGCTCTCTCTATCTCGTTCTCTCTCTCTCTCCACCGCTCTCCCACTCTTTCTAGTCTGTGTTCCTGTCTGCCTGCCCGCCAGCCAGTCCGTTTCTCTGTTTTCTATTCATTATGACATATTTCGTACTCGCCCACTGTTTTTCTATTACACTTCTGCTCACATTCACACTTTTCAATGATTCTTCTCTCCACATGTTTTTGTTTTTGTCTGATAGAGACACACTATTTCAATCAGTCAGTTCTTATTCCTATCCACTACCACACACACACACTTGCGCGTGCGCACACACAGAATCATGCTATAATTACACACACATTCTGTTACAAACGACACATTATTAAACTCTCAAGCACTTTAGTACACGCCATCTTTCTTCTCTCCCGGATCTATTGCTGTTATCTCTTTATTTTCTACTTTTCTCAATCGTCCTCCACTCTTTCTTTTCTCTCTCTTCTTCATCCCCCCACTCTCTCTCTCTCTCTCTCTCTCTCTCTCTTTGCTCTCTATCAGTTCTTCAAACCAGGTGTTTCGACTCATTTAAAAGTGACATTAAATATTAAAAAAAGACAAAATATCACTAAATGCAATTTTAAATCATGTATACAACACACACATTTACACATATATTCACACACATTCACACACATACACACGTGCTCATAAACATACGTACAAACACAAAACAAAACAAAAAAAAAACCCCACAAAAAAACAAACTACAACGTCTCCATCTCCCATCACATATGCACTTCTAGATTGAAATATGATAAAATTATCACATTTTTTTCTATTCTCCCACCTCAATCTGCGCTATAATTTCAATGCTTCTGTGATTTATAACCTGTCAGAAATAACGGCAAAAATTCTCACTGGCATTACAGCAGAGTTGTTTGTCTAGTTCCATTCTTCATGCTCTCCAACTTGCCATAGTATCTGTGCTTTTAGTTTTTAAAAAAGTACATTTATTTATTATTTTACCTTTATTCTTGTCCTTTGTCTTTTTCTTTTTTTTTCTCTTTTTTTTTTTTGTTACCTTTTCTGTCCTTGCGCCATCTCGAAATTATGAAGTGCAATGTTGCATCAAAAAATTGCAGTTGTCATTTTGTGATGGAATCTCCTTTATTCGAAACAAAAATTGTATAATATCGTCGTTGGCTCGAATTAGATAGACGCTTTTGTAAAATAAGGATGAAGATGAAATTAAAAGGAAAAGAAAAAAAAAAAAAAACTAAAAAAAGAAAAACAAAAGCACAAAGCCAAAAAGCTACATCAAACAAAACAAAAAGATTCTTTTTTTGTTTGGCTGTTTCCTTATTGTATGCTATGTTTTGAAACGCACACACACACACACACACACACACACACACACACACACACACACACATACACACACACACACACACACACGCAAGCGCTTCATAGTCATATGTACCATACTTTTGCTAGTTGTTATATATACATATCGCAAAACGATCAACGATCCGTACTGAGCCATGGGCTCGTAAAACTAATTTCTTGGATTCTGTAGCTTGTATATTCTCTGGAAGGCATGCCGGTCCGTCACCGGGTAACTCATTTTTGCCAGCTGAGTAGACTGGAGCAACATGAAATGAAGTGTCTTGCTCAAGGACATAACGCATATCCGGCTCCAGAAATCACAATATCGACACGAATACCAAATTGTTAGAACTCAATATAGAGAACTTTACAGTAAAGCATCACGTCTGTGCAGGGCGTAATTATGTATGTATGTATGTATGTATGTATGTATGTATGTATGTATGTATGTATGTATGTGTGTGTGTGTATGTATGTGTGTATATATGTATGTGTGTATGTATGTATGTGTATGTATGCGTGTATGTGTATGTGTGTATGTGTATGTATTTCTGTATGTGTGTATGTATGTATGTATGTATGTATGTATGTATGTATGTATGTGTGTGTATGTATGTGTGTATATATGTATGTGTGTATGTATGTATGTGTATGTATGCGTGTATGTGTATGTGTGTATGTGTAT
>NC_068985.1:102995496-102997801 GCF_001194135.2 Octopus bimaculoides | reverse complement strand
GCCTTGTCACACTGTGTCACGCTGAATATCCCCGAGAACTACGTTAAGGTGTACACGTGTTTGTGGAGTGCTCAGCCAAGCTGTTCCGTTG
This sequence comes from Octopus bimaculoides, assembly GCF_001194135.2. Classification (NCBI taxonomy): domain Eukaryota; kingdom Metazoa; phylum Mollusca; class Cephalopoda; order Octopoda; family Octopodidae; genus Octopus; species Octopus bimaculoides. Next base: position 102,997,710 of record NC_068985.1, on the reverse strand, counting down.
ATTGGATCAACTGGAACCCTCGACGTCGTAAGCGACGGAGTGCCAACAACAACAATCTATCTATATACATATATATACAAGCAAAAAAAAAAGTGGGGAAGGGATAAGCCGATTACACCGACCTCAGTGTTCAACTGGTACTTATTCTATGAAATGGATGAAAAGTAAAGTCGACCTAAGCGGAATTTGAACTCAGAACGTAGAAACGGACGAAACGTGGCTAAGCATTTCGCCCGGCGCCGTAACGATTATCCCAACTCACCACCTTCATTTACACATTCATATTACAAGCTAACATAAAGCTTGTAGTAACGCCGTGCGCATGCGTAGTCTCACGCATGCGTGGAATTAAACAAGCAAGCTTTCCCGCTTAATTCTCTCTCTTTCTCGGCCGACCATGAGCATTGACGTGTCAAGCAGTGTCTCCAACATTCCAACTCTGGAGACAGTCTCTTTACGTGTTTAGCTGTCACTCTTCATCTTTCGGACTTACACTCGACAGCTCGCTTACATCTACATAACAACGTCCCAACGACTATGCTCACACACACAGAAGCTGTAACAACAAGAGCTAAAGATGTATATATTTACCACCTGAATAAATGTTGTATAAGTTGATAGTCTGGAGTTCAGCGTTCCGTTAATATTCGTAATTTTATATAGGAAAGTCAGGTATACATCTAATGATGTATAACCAACTTTCCTATAAGCTAACAAAAACGAAAAAAGAAAAAAAAAAGAAAAAGAAAGAGAAACAAGAAACGATAAAAGTGTCTCTATACATTTTTCTTCTGTGAGTAGTTCTTGTGAGTTGTTGCTCTCGTTATTCTGTTTTATTGTAGAGAAATGGTTTGGGGACTATTAAGAATTAAGTGTATTTCTCACAGTTACCGCTCATTGCTAGTAACAACACGAGGATTTACAAATTCTTTAGTCAAATTAGACTCATAGTGGACCAATAGAGAAAGAAAAAAGAACACATTGACAGACGTAGATACACACGCAGTAATGATACATACATGCATACATACGCACACAGGCATAACCACACACTCACATTATACGAGGTGTAAATAAAAGCAAATAATTGTTCTAAGTTGCTAAGAATAAATGAACGAGCACAATTTTTGCAATTTCAACTAAATGAGAAGGGAGCCAACGAAGAAGTCCCTAAGCAGTCGATTGAATTGGTAGAAATAGCAGCGTAATGCTTCTCAGATGATTTACAAGTTGACTCGACGTCCTTGTATTTAGCTAATTGAAACCGAAGACGGGGTGAACGTCCGAGCTTCCGGACTTGCGAATGTTGGCGTACAGAGAACAACAGATTACGTAGCCGACTATTCTTGGGATCTAAGTTCTAACATCAAATAAGTACTTCTAACTAAATACTAACAATAACATTGCCTTAAAAGAAAAGATAAACAAGCAACTAATGATTAAATAAGCGTATATAGCCAGGAACATTTCTCACGATATCTGGACAATTTCTTATAATTTTCTGTTTCTTTCTTTTTAACTGATTTCATTATCTTGTTGAAAATATTTGTTGATTTTATAATCACCAAGTGTTTATCGTATGTTTTCCGTTTATCACTGATTATATATTACACATATTGATTTTCAAATTTCATCTCTTTATGATTATTGAAGTGGGAATATATGTATGTATGTATGTGCGTATATATGTTTGTATGTATGTTTCAGTATGTTCATGGACGTATGTATGTATGAATATATGTATGTATGAATATCTATCTATCACATACATGGATGTACGTATGCTTATACGTATGAATGCGTGTATCTCTCTACATGATTTCTCCCTTCATCTTTCCTTCAGTATGTCTGTGTGTGTGTGTGTGTGTGTGTGCGTTTGTGTGTGAGTCTGTGTGATTGTATGGGCCAGCGTGTGCATTGCAGACGCAAACATTTACTGTATAAAAGACATAAATTACATCACACAAACTCACATGAATATATAATAGATTAAATATTTATCTCCTATAAATATACACACACCCACATTCTCTTCTTCTGCCTTTCTGTCAGTCTTTCTGTCTGTTTGTCTGACTGTCTAACTATCTATCTGTCTGTCTGTGTGTGTGTGTGTGTGTATGTATATATATATACACACACACACACACACACACACACACACACACACACACACACACACACATATATATATATATATATATATATATATGTATG
>NC_068985.1:102992876-102995043 GCF_001194135.2 Octopus bimaculoides | reverse complement strand
ATATATATAGTTTTTTTATTCTCTCTGTTTATTTCCTCATGTTTCTTTCTGTTGAAGAGCGCAGGCTCGAAACGTAAAAGACTTTCTGACTTTCCCTAGCGTCAAACTAAAACACTTGCTTGTTGTTTATACACTTGTCTTCGTCTTTTGTTTTCCTGTAAATTTCAACTTTATATATATGTGTGTTCGTGTGTGTGTGTAAATATACATACATACATACATACGTACACACACACATATATTAATATATATTAATATGTATGTACATCAGAATTTACATACGGATTTAAATATGTATCTATAAATAAATATTCATACATTAACATACAGATGTGGACACAAGCCAACTCACACATAGTCGCACGTATGTAAATGTATATAGAAATGCGTATATCTATGTATATGCTTATGTGTGTGTTTTGCGATGCATATACCGAAGAGCTATATACATATATACATCCATACACACATGAACGTCGGACCTATCTGTTTGTGTGAATATATACATGTATGTATGTGTGTTTATATATACACATTTGTGAGTATGTATATATAGATGCATATATATGTACACACACACACAAACATATATATGATAGGATATATATACATATATATACTCACATAGACGCACGTATGTATGTGTGTGTATGTATGTATTTATTATGTATGCATCTGAGATGGCGAAGAAAGAATTGGATAGCTGAGGGTTATTTTATTGTTCTGAAATATCGCTGGTACTTTTTTCTGTCTTGAAGATGCTGGTTTACCAATATATTATTTGTATCGGCAGTAATTACAGAGATAGAAACATAATTTGGAGGAGATGCGTGTGTGTGTTTGTTTATGAGAGAGGAAGAGAGTGAAGGAGAGAGTGAGAGGGAGATATAAAGAGAGGCTAATGTAGAGAAGGCACTCAGAAAGCGAAGAAAGAAATGATGGGATTTTATCTATCTATCTATCTATCTATCTATCTATCTATCTATCTATCTATCTATCTATCTATCTATCTCTTTATCCATCTACCTATCTGTTTATCTATCAACCCATGTTTGTCTCTCTGTTTGCCTGTGCTCCAGTATAGCCGTAGTCAAGTGACCGAAACAAGTAAAAGAATAAAAAAATACACAGCTACGCATATATGTACATATGTGTGTGTGTGTGCGCGCGCGCGCGTGTGTGTATATTTTCAATACTTTTTAGTTATAGTATTCTCACTGAGTTTTCTGGTGAACAACAAACGAAAAAGTAAAAAAAAACAGATAAAAAAAAAACAAACAAAAAATTAAATAACGAGCAAACATTGACAAAGGCCATTCTTAATAAAGAAACAAATAAGAAACTAAATAAAAAAAAAATCAACAACAATAACAACAGTAGCAGCAGCAACAATAACAACAATAACATTGTTAACCAGAATAACAATCAGAATAACAAACATCAAATGATACTAATTTGTTATTCTCTTCATGTCTTTATCTTCACGCACACACATAGAAGCGCGCGTCTTTATTTTCATACACACACACCTTCACACACACATATACGCATGCAGAGATACAGGCAAGCGCGTCACTATGCATTTGCGTATTCATTTTGATTTCAAATTTTGGCACAAGACCAGCAAAAAAAATGGGGGGAAGGGATAAGCCGATTACACCGACCTCAGTGTTCAACTGGTACTTATTCTATGAAAAGGGTGAAAAGTAAAGCCGACCCAGGTGGAATTTGAACTCAGAACGTAGAGACGGACGAAATGTGGCTAAACGTTTTGCCCGGCGTGGTAACGATTATCCCGACTCGCCACCTTCATTTACGCATTCATATTACAACAATATTGGGCCACGTATACGTATAAACAGCTGTAGATTCTAACATAATAGAATTTTGCTTTCGCTACACACAAACTGCTTTTTTACTTTACCATATGACACCTGGCGAATATATCATAAACTTACACATACTGACTACAGATATTATGTATGTTATTCATACGGATCCACATGGAGACATAGATATATGCATATATACATTCATAACAGTATATATAACATGTGTATATTATATACATATTACATATGATATACATCCTCCCACAAATGTGTGCATGTGTTTATATATATATATATATATATATATATATATATATATATATATATATATATAT
>NC_068985.1:102992531-102992866 GCF_001194135.2 Octopus bimaculoides | reverse complement strand
CATATATAAATAAATGTTTCTATGTATATGCATATGTATATCTATCTATCTATCTATCTATCTATCTATCTATCTATCTATCTATCTATCTATCTATCTATCTATCTATCTATCTATGTCTACAAGAGTTATGGTATGGAGTAGATAAGATCTGCACTAGATATGTTTGATAGCAGGCGGAACCTCGGAAGTGAAAAATATCCAAGTGAGGTGTACACCGCAGGATAACACGTTAGGCGAAGGGCATCTTGATGTCTACATTGTCGCAAGGAGGTACATGTTAATAGATGGAAGATTCGATCAGAATGCGTATGGTGCACGGTAACAGTATATAT
>NC_068985.1:102991324-102992260 GCF_001194135.2 Octopus bimaculoides | reverse complement strand
TTGTTCTTCGAAGGGTAACTTTTTAGGTGCAAACGTTTTAGGACCGAAATGGGTCCTTTATATATAATTCTTTATTGCCCACCACAAGGGGCTAAACATAGAAGGGACAAACAAGGACAGACAAAGGGATTAAGTTGATTACATCGATACCAGCGTGTAACTGGTACTTATTTAATCGACACCGAAAGGATGAAAGGCAAAGTCGACCTCGGCGGAATTTGAACTCAGAACGTAGCGGCAGACGAAATACCGCTAAGCATTTCGCCCGGCGCGCCAACGTTTCTGCCAGCTCGCCGCCTTGGGCTCTTTATATAGATGGATGGAAAGGCAGATAGACAGGCTGACAGTCAGACAGATAGATAAATATACATGATACCTGTTTATCACAGATAAGTGTCCAATACAGTGACGCAATTCAGCAAAATTTTCCATAGTGCTGCTACCAATTTAAGTTGAGAATATACGTCTCTGTGGTACTTAGATGCAGCTATGCAGACTGGGAGAATGTTGGTCAAGCACACAAACTCTAAATGATGGATTACTAATCACCGACTCTTCTACTCGTAGTCCAATTGTCTATCGACTTAATTACTCATGCTCTCATCGTAACAGACGAATAAATGAATACGTAACACAAATTGGATCCACGCACTCAGTGAGACAATACGACCAAATAGAAAACCATATGAGAGACCAGGAATTCATATTTACTGCAAACGTTTCCTTTACATCACAAAGAGTTATGATTATTCTGTATTGTTTCAATTAACCTAACTGTAAAGAAATATCGTGACTTCTCAAAATAGACTGAGATGAAATTCAAAGTGACATGATATTTAGAGGAAGAATCATTTCTCATTCGCCTAACGCTTCTGAATTCCAAGTTAAGTACTAGTTTCATGAGCTCCTACACACATATATATATATATATATATA
>NC_068985.1:102987950-102991114 GCF_001194135.2 Octopus bimaculoides | reverse complement strand
TATATATCTATATCTATATCTATATCTACACATCTATCTCTCTCTCTCTCTCTCTCTCTCTCTCTCTCTATATATATATATATATATATATATATATAAGTAGAACTGCAGATACGTTATAAATACATACATACACAAACCGATACTCATAGAAATGCTTGGATTACTGTGATGTCTTGGCAAGTATACAGACAAACGTAAATTTCTGATCTCTATTGATGTTGACTTCCCCAATTGCTTTTCATTGACCTAATCATTTCATAATAGAGACTCTTATCACCTACGAATGATAATCTTTATATAGTTCTGAACATCTGCAACGTGACAATAGGGAAGATTCTACATAGCTTTTTCATCTGCTAGAAATAACAACTAAATCAGTGTAAAAATCACATTGCACCGTTTTAAAAAAGGATAATGTAGCTCAAGCGACTTTCTTACAAAAATATAGGAAACAGTTTTCCTCATTGGTCTGTTCTGTCAGAGTTAGTGTGAGGTTAAATAAATAAACAAATAAGCAAATAAACAAGCAAGCAAATAAATAAATGCTAAAAAAATTATTAACAAAACTACAGCAATGACAACTAGAACTTCGGCATAAATATATAACTATCAGTTTTATGTGTGCAGACAATAGCACTAATTATCTGTTTAAAAGCTCCTCTTTCGAATACATTCCATTATTAGTCCTAATCACTTATAATAATTTCCGATGTGTATTTTTATATTTTGTGTAACGCAGAAAGAAGTGATCTAACTATAAATAGAGGGTGAGTAAGAGGCAGTTGTAGGAGGAGAATTAAAAGGAAAGTCTGTCTCTCTCTCTCACTTCTCCTAGTTATATATCACTAATACTTCCACACCCACATACACACACTCACATTAAAATACACTTATATTACTTATTATGCATGTGTGTGTAGGTGTGCGATGTGTATGTATATCTCCAGCTCTGATGCTTTTTGAATTAGAATTATTCTCTGCATTGCTGAAACTACACTCTTCCTTTTCCTCTCTCTTCTCTCATTCTCATAATTTTTTTCTATGTTTATTTCGTAACTTTTCCCAAGAATTGTGTTTGATAGCTTTTGGCAGACAAGGAGTGAAAATTTAACACAAACATTTAAAAACTATGAAATTCAAATACAATTTAATGCAGAGTGTACAATAATATTTAAATATTTATATTTAAGAAGACATTAGTTTTTATATATCAACTATATTTAATAATAATTTCCAATATATTTAAAAATGATGAACATATTTACAATTGTTATAGATGGCTCGGGTGTACTAGTAAAAAATACTAAAGTCTAAAATAGGCATAATCCAATACATTTTGTCGGAGAATGCAGTTGGCTATATTGACTTTCCTTAAAAGCTTGCTTATTTTTATGTTTTTTTATCTATTATTAGTGTTGTTTAATATGTTTTGCTAAAATTGCTGTTTGTTTTCAGATATCATCAGAAAAGGGTAATTAAAATTCATTAAACTGACAGAACTATCGGCCTTTCAAAGAGGTCAAATTCTTGGTGCTCGTATGGCAGGCGCTAGCATAACGAAAACAGCCGAAATGTTTGGTGCATCAAGAAGTAATGACAGTTTTGAGAAAGAGGAAAAAACCTCCTCGTCGAAACAAAACTCTGGAAGAAAACCGAAACTTTAAATAGGAATTCGGACTCTTACGCGAATTATTAGAAAGGATCACAAAAGTACAGCTCCTAAAATTACTGCAGAGCCTAATGACCACCTCGAGAACCCAGTTTCCACAAAAACTGTTCGCCGGGAGCTGTACAAAGCCATATTTCACGGGAGGGCTGCAATTAGAAAACTACTACTTTAAAAAACAAAGCTGATTTTATCGACCCTTAAGACATCTAAGACAAAAAATTACCTCGATAGGATTCCAATGAGGGGTACAGTCGTTAGAGGAAAAAAATCACAAAGGATTTTGACTGCATCGGCGTCGATTCAATTATCCAACAAAACGATGGTTGTGACGACTTCGACTAGACGACGCTGTCGATGATGTCGTCTAGCAAAAGTGCAAGACTTCTCTGATTGCTATTTATTTTTTTCAGCCTTCAAGACTGAAATACAAAGTTGGCCGTGGAGGAAACCGAACTCACACCGTAGCTAAATATCGCAAATTATTTATCTTGTACTCTATCGATTTCATTGTTCATCTTGGCCGAATCATTAGAGCGTCATTAAAAAGAAATACTTCGTACTATTTCAAGCATCTCTGTAGATTCTGAATTCAAATCCTGCCGAGGTCAGCTTTACCTTTCCATCTCTCTCGGTTTGATAAAATAGGCTACCAGTCGAGCACTGTTGTAGATGGTACGCTTCTCAAATATGTGGCCTTATGCCAAAAGTAGAAGGAATTATTATTATTATTATTAAAAACAGAATCTTGATACGTATTGTTGCTGTTATTCAAACGATTTAACGAAGGAAGCAGCGTGACAGTATCGAAGCAAAATATTCGCAAACATCGAAATATGAATAGTCAATAGAACATCGAGACTTTACTGGTAGCAGAAAAAAAAATACAAAGCATTCAAAAACAGTAGAATATATGAATGTATGTCTGTGTATATGCGTGGGTGAGTGTGTGTTTGATTTTGTCTTCTGGTGAAGGACGTGTGAATAAGTTGCTGGTTGGCAATCTGATAAAAAAAAAAATCGATTTTATATCGATCATATACGGTTCTTTAACTATCTGGACAAGACAATAAATAGTTCATGCTTTAGTTCATCTTGCAGTCAGCAAATATTTGCGTTGTCTTCGGGAGATGTAAGCAGAGATAAACAAGCGTCTTGCCTAGAGGAGATGTACCTCTCATCCACCTAACGCAATATGAACTCTTGTGACTCGATTCAACATATTTCAAGAAGTAACCGTGTAAGTGATTGCACACACTATTGTGCTAACACCTACATATGCACACCATAGGTGTACGTCATATCGATGTGCATTTTTGCCTATGTATGCAAGCGTCTTCATATATTTACGAGCTTCTATATTTGTCTATGGTTTGTGTTCAGCTATATAAGGTATATGAGAAAGATTGTGACAGAATATGAAAATATCTAAGTATGCCTGATTGCATAATACTGATGTGCAATAAATATGGGTATATATATATATATATATATA
>NC_068985.1:102984943-102986222 GCF_001194135.2 Octopus bimaculoides | reverse complement strand
ATATATAGATTGATAGAAAAAAGATCGATAGACAGAAAGAGGGAGAGAATGGGGGGAAAGGTGGGATAATCAGTGTGTGAGGAATAGAGATAAATAAAGAAAATGCGAGAGGGGAGAGAGATAGTGAGAGACTACTAAATATACACTTTGATAGATATTTAGTTATTTAAATAGGTAGACAGACAGACAGGCAGATTGATGTATAGATAGATAGATAGATAGATAGGTGGATAAACAGATAGATAGATAGATAGATAGATAGATAGATAGATAGATAGATAGATAGATAGATAGATAGATATCCCTTCTACATACACACACATCTCTAAACCTTTTATTGAAGTGCTTTAAAAGAGTAGCTTGAAATGAAAACATTAATCACGTTAGCAGAAAGCTCTGACTTTTTAAGACATTTTAAGCTACATATAAAATAAAACCGTCTGAGTTTTTAGAAACGATCTTTCACATAACAACACAAACCCAAAAGCCATATTGTATGTTAAATATGCTTGCACGTACTTACGTGTAACTAATATACTTATCGCCCAACTTTCAACTTTTCCTATTTTTAACAGATCTGATATGCAGACATTGATTTCAATTGATGCTTTTAGACTTTAAAATCAAAGCTTGCCTACCATTCGCCGCAAATTATAGGTCAGGATATAAAAATCCTTCTTGTTAACTATAATGATATTTTCATTCGCTTTCGATTCGGTCGTTAATGGGAGAAATATTAAATACAATTTTTGTAGTCGGGTGGGGGTGGGGGATATTCATTTTATTTATTGTGTGTCTGTGTGTGTTTGCGTATGAACGTTTGTGTTTATATGTGTATGTATACATGTTTTTTTGGTGCGTGTATGTAGTATGCGTGTGTGTGTGTGTATCTGCTTCGTGCTTTTTTTAATACTTTGATTCCAGTCCTTTTCCTTCACTTCGACTCTCACCTTCTTCGTCCTCCTCGTCATCGTCACAGTCGTCATCGTCAGCATCGTCATCATCATCCTCTCTTCTTCTTCTTCTTCTTCTTCTTCTTCTTCTTCTTCTTCTTCTTCTTCTTCTTCTTCTTCTTCTTCTTCTTTTATTATTATTGTTCAGTAGTTTTATTTTTATAACGTGCTTTCACCTCACTACCGAGCGCAGCTCTGTGCGCCTTGGGTATGTGCTGTGGTTTGCTGTGGTGCTCTTATGTTTACTGTATTGAAAGTGTTTTGCGTAGAATGTGTGCAGTACCCAGTAGTGCAATTTTATGTATGTTATATATATTTGTAAGTCC
>NC_068985.1:102977812-102984326 GCF_001194135.2 Octopus bimaculoides | reverse complement strand
TTATTATTATTATTATTATTATTATTATTATTATTATTATTATTATTATTATTATTATTATTATTATTATTATTATTATTATTATTATTATTATTATTATTATTATCATTGTCGTTGTTGTTGTTATTGCTATTTAGGCAGCAAGTTAGTAGAATCGTTAGCACGCTGGACAAAATGCATAGCGAAATTCCCTCCGATTCTGTATTTTCCGAGGTCAAATAGCACTGAGTCAGCTTTATCATTCATCCTTTCAGGTCGATAAAATATAATACCAATCAAGTCCCGAGATCGATGGCATCGATTACCCCTCCCCTCAAAATTGATGGCATTTTGATTTAATAAGGAACCATTATTGCCACATAGTGATAGACTAGTTGAATAGCTGGATCGTTGGACTAAATACCTTGCGATATTTATCTCGGTTATCTTTTGTCTATTTTTGTATCTTTTACTTGTTTCAGACATTAGACTGCGGCCATGCTGGGGCACTGCCTTGAAGAATATTTAGTCGAATGAATCGACCCCAGTACCTATTCTAAAATTTGGTACTTATTCTGTCTGTCTCTTTTGCCAAACCACTAAGTTACGGGGACATAAACACACGCAGACCGATTGTCAAGCGATGGTGGGGGGACGTAAAAACGCACACACACCCACCCACATACGACGAGCTACTTTTAGTTTCCGTCTACCAAATCGGTCGGCCCGAGCCTATTGTAGAAGAAACTTGCCCAAGGTATCACACAGTGTGACTGATCCCGGTACCATGTGATTAGGAAGCAAGGTTTTTTTTATACCACATATCGCAGAATTTATCTTTGCTTTTCATCCTTCCGTTGTCGATAAACTGAAATGCCAGTTAAGTACCGGGGTCGACAATCGATTAAACTCCCCCTCTTCAAAATTGCAGGCTTTGTGCATAAATGAGAAACATTATTATTATTATTATTATTATTATTATTATTATTATTATTATTATTATTATTATTATTATTATTATTATTTTGATAGTGATGATGGTGATAATAATCATCACTCTCTCGTCATCATTATTACTTTTTTGATGTTATTATTTTATATTTTTTTCCTATTCTTTGCTTCATTTACATTATTTTATTAAACATTTTCTTTTCTAAAGAACAAGAAAAACTAAACAATACATAAATCACAAAAGCAAACAATCAAAAAGCAAGTAAAGCGCAAGAAAGAAAGAGACACACAAAAAAACAAAACAAAATTTAAGAAAAATAAAAGCGAAACTGAAAGTAGATTAAATCAAACTTAATGTGTATTCAATACTCACGAATCAAAGGAATTGTTTCAGAAACCAAGAGAAACGGCTCTAGCTTAAAGCATTGAGATAGATAGGCAGACAGACAGGCAAACCGAATGTGTGTGAGTGAGAGAGGGAGAGAGAGAGAGAGAGTGAAAGAGAGAGAGAAAGAGCGAGAGAGAGAGGAAACTGAGGGCGAGGGAAACAACGGAGAGGAAGTGAGACGCAGGTAAGAAGAGTTAGAAACATAAAAGAAGGAAAGGAGAAAGAATGAAATCAAATATGAAACACATACACACACACAGACGCATGCACACACATACATACAAACGTACATACATACATACATACATACATACATACATACATACATACATAAGGTACAATAAGAAGGAAGATGCATGAAATCTTTAGGTAGCAGGAACAATTTTTAGGAATAACGAATAGCAAAATCAAATATTAGAAAAAAAAATCACACACATACACACACACAAACGCTCTCTCGCTCTCTATCTCTCTCTTTCTCTCTCATACACACACACACACACACAGACACCCGTGCGCGCGCACACACACACGCACGCATCGACTCGATGGTAACGAATATGATGAAGCCAACGTAATCATTAATGAATTTCAAACTAGTTCATTACGAGTTCTATCTTCTTTATTGGCACTGTTTACCCTTCCCCCTCCACTCTGTACACACATATATACATGCACGCACGCACACACACACACACACACGTACATACATACATACATACATAATACATACATACATAATACATACATACATACATATACACAAAATACGCAGATGCATACGCACGCATGCATATATATATATATATATATATATATATATTTGTTCTTCTTTCCATTGTTATTATACTATAAACCTACTGGCTACACCGTTACTACTTGATGGTTTTCCATTTGTGCAACAATTACCGACAACTTGATAACTTAGTAGCATTTTTTGAAGATGATTCTCTTTTTATTTCCTTCTTCCTTCATGTCTTTCTTTCTTTCTTTCTTTCTTTCTTTCTTTCTTTCTCTCCCTATTTCGTTATATCTTATGTTCATTCAGATACCACATTTACCAACCCAGACTATTTTTGCTATTTGAATAGTGATAACGTTTTTGTTTTTGTTGTTATTGCTGTTGTTATTGTTGTGAGAAACAACAGAAAGCCACACCGATTTATAATTGAAAAAATCTGAAGAAAGAATGGGGATATTACAGTAATAAATTTCACAATGGATTGGAATCACTTCGACTAAGAATTGGTATCAAAAGAGTAACTATTAAAGATTTTGTTTCTTTCTGACCTTACACAATATGAAACATATTTTTAAGTGGTGGGCAGGAAATAGGATATTGTCTATTCGATTTTATGGCTTTCCTGATATCGTAGATGAAATCAAATGTTTTAATAAAGAATTAATATTGAGTAGCAAACTCGGTTAAAAAGGAGATTATATCCTCTCTTGTGACACTCGTTGCACTTTTCAACGGTTTTGTGAAGAGCCTTATTGTATTGTGAGTTGTGGTGACACGACTGAAATATTCATTTTCGTATTGCGCATTTAGAACAAATCCCTCTTTACAATAAATCCGATGAACAATCTAAATCTCTGGCATTTGTCGATGGTTAAAGGTGGAATGGGTAAACACCTTCGGTCACGACTGACTATGGGATTGCACTTATAAAGTTCCCCTGTGAGGCACAAGTCCGGGTAAGGCTGCTTATAGAAAACCAGCAGCCGGCCATGCATACCAGCCTACCCTCTCTACGCCACTGATGTTAGCCAAGAGAAAGGCAAAGGCTGATACAGCTTGACACTACTCATTCTACACAACTCATTTCTACAGCTGAGTGAACTGGAACAACGTGAAATAAAGTGTCTTGCTCAAGAATATAACGTATCTCTCGGTTCAGGAATCGAACTCATTACCTCATGATTGTGAGTCCGACGCTCTAACTACTGAGCCATACGCCATTCAGATTTAACTGTACTGGCCAAAGAAGTATCACTTTGAAGTATACAGATTATGGATCACCAATTTTCGACTGTGAGTCTGAACGACTTTCTATTCCCATGGTTACACTCCTCATATATTTACAGAAAAAAAGGAAAGGAAATTAGTAGCTGAGACGTTTAAAATTATTCAAAGACTCTAGTTGTATAATGGAAGGGAAATGGTTTCAGACTAGTTTTCGAAGTGATCATCATCGCATTTTGCTTAGAGATTATTCTTAATAATTCAGTACTGGCTGTCATATGCTGTAAATGATAGGATCCACAGATATATATATAGTCAGACATGTATAGAGAAAACGTGAATGAAATGATGTGATGTTTGAACCATTTTACGATTTATCAGCGACAAAACTGAAATGGTTTGATTGCAAGGGAGAATATATAAAGAAGTTAAAAGCCTTCGGTAACGGAAAAAGTTTCACTTGAATATCAACATTTATGAGTAAAACGACTTTGTGACGTTGTTACATTTAGCTTAATAAAATAAATGAGAATTACTTTCCACTCGAAACTGATATCGGATCATGCACACATCTGCATAGAAGCTTAAGCCTCATTGTATTTACTCTACAGTTACAGCATAGTTGTTAACTTTATTATCACAATTTACTATATAAATATTGACTTTACCATCACAGCATAACTATTAACTTCCTAGTTTACAACAAAACGGTAATGGTAATAGGGGTATATTGTAGCTGGTTATAATAGATGGACTTAGTGGAAAAAAATTAGAATCGTGTGCGAACATTCTGCGTTAATGAAAAAAATCTAAAAATTAAGCAGCTTTAGTAATGGGATTAGATGCATAAACTCTTCAAAGTTATTTTTGTTGCCTGAGATTGTTGCTAAATGAATTCCTTCTTGAATATGTTTTCAATTCAGTTGAAATTTTATTCCACATATCACCAAGACCGTCGTCATCTTGGTTTCTGAGACAACAACGCAATCATTCCTAATGGAGTTAGCTGGAAAGAAGGATGGTGAAGGCATAAAAGAGAAAGAGAGTTAAATACAAAGAGTTGGCAGAGGACTGCCACAAGAATGAGTAGAGAACCTGATAATCGCCTGTGGAGGTTGGCTGGTGCGGGATTTGCACGTTGTTCCCCGAGTGAGGCCCATGAAATCCTGGGTATTACAAAAATGAGCAGAAAGAGCTCTCATCAACAGCAGCATAGAGGCTGCTGAGAAAGCATCTATAAGGCTCTGATTGAAAAGAGGTCACCGGTGGGGGTCAGGAGAACGCCACTCAGACACAAGTTTAGTCTCGATTAACTTATATCGGGTCGCCTGAACGAGGATGGATTTTGTAAGACATGGAACACGAAATTACTACAGGATACAACACTGTCGATGCAAAAATAAGCTGGAGACGGATGTAGAATTATTCAAATTTTTATAACATTGTTATTTCTGTAGTCCTTTTTTCTCATTATTTTACAATGTCGAATGCCTCTCGGTTAGACTAGATGACACCCCTGGTGAAACCACAGATCTAAGGAAGGGGATTTTTGGAAGGTGAGGAAGTAATACTGCCCAAAGGTGATGGAGTAATACTGCTCAAAAATAAGGAAGATGATGAAGTAATACTGCTCCAAAATATTGAACTGAGATCACTACAATCAGTTAATTTAATAAACATCCTTCAGTTAAACAATAATTTCACCCAAGTCAGAAATCGTTCCCCTGTACTCACTACATGGTACTCCAAACCAATGAGAGAGTCCTTATGCCATCGCCCCGCAAGAAAGAGCAGCGAAATCTTACTCCGAGTCGCATACCACCATAAAAAAGGTGAGCTGTATAATTTGTTCCTAAATATAGTATGCTTAAAATTAGACGAGGTGGTTATAGATGGAATGTCGTTTACCATAAATCTACTCAATCAAGACAGACCTGGTGATATACAACAACCACAGCAGAAACCACATGGTACCGATTTAAAGCGTAGTAGACCTGAGACATCGATTGAGTGTAAAGTGTCTTAGACATAAACGTATTGGCAATGGGGTACAGAACATCATATTAACTTAGAAAATTGCGAGAAACTTCTAATGGTGTCGTAGGAAGTGATTTTTGTTTGTGCTTCAGGAGATATTGGTGAATTAGTCGTTATAAGAAAATATTGGCCATTCCTGTACGAATGTACGTATATATATGTAAGTGTGTAAGTATATATACATATATATATATATATATATATATATATATGAATATATATGTGTGCGTATGAATGTTCATGTAATATGTATGTGTGTATGAATGTGTGCGTTCATGTTTGTCTGAGGCCTGGTCGGTAGCAGGTTATGGCGGTGGTATAAAAGTGTGATTTGAAATTAGGAAAAATATATCTGATATAAATAAGCGTACATGATTGAAGAAAGCAAAATAAAATATATAGGAAAATAATAACTAATAACTGAAAAATACAATAAAACGGAAAATATAGAAATGAGAGAAATGATTGAACCAAAATCATAATGAAAGAAAGATGTGTTAAGAGGTAGAGTCTCACCAATTTCTAAAGATTTCGAAAACAGTGATGTTAAAGAGATTGCTAACGCTCTTTTTGATCTGACGATGTTAAAAACTGTCAATAATCAAGTAATTTTATAATCAAAAGTACTTGTGTTTATATGTGCACATATGTGTGCATATGATTTTATATACATGTGTATGTATATAAATACTCCACACATACGTACATTCATGCATATGTACATATATGTGAGTATACACGTACAAATATTTATATGTGTGCGTATATGTATATAAACACGCATATATGTATACATACAAATATATAATAAAATATATGTATATATATAAACACAAATTATCATATTTATAGACATTTAAGCATTTACACATTTTACACTAAGACTATTTCTTCAAAAATATATACATATGCATACATATACTTTCATGCAGACACACAGATACGTACGCACACGCGCACGTACACACACGCGCACGTACACACACGTACAAACACACACAATCACACAGAAACAAGCATTCACACACACACATACTTGTATATATAATGATATATGTTAAAGTGTGCATTATATATAGTAATATATATATATATATATATAAATATTATATATATGTAGTAGTGATATACACCAATACATATGAGTGTGTGTATATATATATATATATATATATATATATATATATATATAT
>NC_068985.1:102976990-102977440 GCF_001194135.2 Octopus bimaculoides | reverse complement strand
TATATATATATATATATATATATATATATATGTATATATATATATATACATACGTACATATATTTATGTATGTATATGTAATCATTTATTTTCTAGTTGTCTGTTCACAATTTCAATCGCTTCATCGTTTCATCCCCCACAAAGCAACCATCCTCATGATTCTAATAAAGTCAAAGAGAATGTGATAATATATTCAGGCTTAATGTGATATTTCAGGTTCATATAGAAGATTCAGCAATTCAATCTCATTGAAAAGGTTAAAAGCGTAGAGGCATTTAAATAGCGAATTATATATATGCATGTATGTACGTATGTATGTATGTATTTATGTTATGTACATATAGATTACTGTGTGTGTATGTGCATTTATATGTCTTTATATGTATAAAATTATATTATTATATAATTATATATATATATATTTATATATATATATATATATATATATAT
>NC_068985.1:102975129-102976785 GCF_001194135.2 Octopus bimaculoides | reverse complement strand
GCAGTTAAATCTGAAAATGGCTTTTGCGATTGACAATCATTTACAGCGCTTCGGGTCTTACTGCACACTAATATATACAGATTTAGTGAAAGTTGTTTTTCAGCTTTACATATATATATATATGAAATAGCCATCCTTTTTTAGTTAATCCTCACTTCTTATTGAGTAAGTCCTTGTAACCATTTCAAATAGTGTGCTGGAAATTTAATATTTGGTCATGGTCACCTCGTTTTTTTATTTTTCTTCAATATATCTTATTCTCTAATAAGGGTAGGAGTGGCTGTGTGGTAAGTAGCTTGCTTGCCAACCACATGGTTCTGGGTTCAGTCCCACTGCGTGGCACTTTTGACAAGTGTCTTCTTTCAGTTTCCGTCTACCAAATCCACTCACAAGGCTTTGGTCGGCCCGAAGCTATAGTAGAAAACACCTGCCCAAGGTGCCACGCAGTGGGACTGAACCCGGAACCATGTGGTTGGTAAGCAAGCTACTTACCACACAGCCACACCTGCGCCTATGTATATTTAAATGTATATTTAAATGATACATATCTACACAGAATATAGAGGAGCTTTTCGTGATAGCCACGTGATTCTGTTAATCCCTATATTGCACTCAAGGAGAAAGACCCCTTCTGTCTCGAATGACCATGGGATTGCACCTAGAAATTTCTGTTCCGAGGTACAAGTCGTGGCAAGGCTATCTGTGGAAGACCAGCAGTCGCCTATGCATACCAGTCTCCCCTTTCCACGCTACCGATGCTGTGCAAGGGAAAGACTAAGGCCGATAGAGCTTGGAACCAGTAACGTCGCAACTCATTTCTACAGCTGACCGAACTGGAGCAACGGGAAATAAAGTGTTTTGCTCGAGAATACAACACACAGCCTGGTCCGGAATTCGAACTCACAACCTCACGGTTGTAAGCTCGGCGTTCTAACCTCTGAACCATGCACCTTTATATAATGCACTACACACACAGATACACACATACACACAAACCAAATTCTCAGTGGACAACCAGCAAGGCAGTATTTTGCCACTGAAGCTTTATACAGACAACAAAAATGTATGGTTTAATGTCATCAATGTCATCTAAAAAATGACGTCACCTGACATCATGCTGACAAATCATCGTCTTACTCAGAGCTTCCAAGTCCTGGTGGAAGTTATTTTCCATTAACAATGGTATACATTATTAAAAAAAGGTTAATCATTTATTTAAAGAGTGATTGTGTGAAAAGGCCAGCGATACGACGGAAATGTAACGTTGCTGTGTTTAGTTTTATAGCTTTACATACTGAGTTCAAATCCCGCGGGAGACTTGTAGCTATTGCATTTAATCCTTTTGTCTCTGATAAAATAATGGATGGACATGCCATGTGACAGATTTAATAGACTCTGTCTTTCTTTATGAATTTGTTGCTTTGTAACTATATGATAAATACGTTTGTATATAACCAGCACTGCTGAGTAAGACATTAGCTCCAAGTCATATGGAACTGTAAGTGGGTTTCAATCCTCATTTACATAATTTCACTTCACTTACAATCAGGAAAATTGCCCCAATTCGCTTCCATAAATGCATTCCCCTTTAGCTTATATCTGCAAACAGAGATCTCTATCTCACACTTTCTCTGCATGCATGCACACACATATATA
>NC_068985.1:102971128-102975000 GCF_001194135.2 Octopus bimaculoides | reverse complement strand
ATATATATATATATATATACACGCATCCACAAACGTAGACGCTTTTGTGTGCGTATGTGTATGTGTGTATACTAACATAATTACATACACATATATATTCGCTGTTAGCGACAGAAGCAGCTTTTGTAACGAATGTTAATTAACACAGCCAACCTAACTTGGATGTGTTGATTGTAACGCCTTAGATTGGAGTAAGTGTCCCCATAAATCGTTTCGCTTAGACAACAAATATTAAAAGACGAAATTCCATCATTGCACCGGCATGATGTATTCCATCATGGCACTAGGCAGATGTGCCATGATGGAATGTGTATGCGAGCGCATACACATGGTCTCATACAATAACTTTCCCGATAAATCTTATCCTAGAAAAAGGCACCCACGTGGATACACATACACACATACACACACACACGCACACACACACACATACACACACATACACACACACATACACACATACACACACACGCACACACCCACCCACCCACACATATATGTATATATCTATGTGTGTGTGTCTTTCTGTCTGTCTGTCCCCCACCATCGCTTGACAACCGGTGTTGGTGTGTTCCGTCGCCGTAACTTAGCAGTTCATCAAAAGACTGATAGAATAAGCACTAGGCTTAAAAGTTATAGATCATGGGGGTCGATTTGTTTGACTAAAACCCTTCAAGACGGTGCTCCAGCATGGCTGCAGCGAAATGAGTGAAACAACTAAAATAATAAAAGAATAAACAGGGAAAATCGTACACACACACACGCACATGCATACGCACATGCACACGCACGCTTACACCATCACAAGCTAATGCACATGAGCGTGCACGCACACAGAAGTAAAGGTGAGATGAATGTAAGAGCGATAACTACATTTTGTACCATTTATTGGAATTCTTTGTTGTTGATTACTTGCTGGAAACGTAAGATTTAAAAGTAAAGAATTCCCTGGGAAAGATTTAATAACGAGAAATTTAGGAGATAAACAGTGGTATCTAAGTAACAAAACTATCGTTTGTTACTAAGGAATAATGATAGTATCGATAAATTAGCAGCTTCAAAAAGCAAACGCCATACATACGTTCCCACACAATTTGTTATATTTTTATGCTTTTAAGTTGTTTTCTTTCGTCTTAAATCCTCTTGTGATTACCTTCTGTTAATTTTGTATCATTTTACTCTTAGCAAATCATACACTCATCAAGTAAATGTGAAATACTCAGGTGGTTAGAATTATTAAACTATCAACTAAAAGAGAATGATGAAACCATTATTATATGTTGATTTTCTTTTAAGTGGGTTGCTGTGTACCGTATTTTACTCCTTCATTGAATTTGTGACAGTTTCTCTAGTTGAGAGAATGGCATATGTTCTTGAAATATAATGGCATATGGCATATGTTCTTGAAATATAATAGTTTTCAGAAGCACATTCAACATCTATCCATGTAAAATCCAAGAATCCGAAACTAAGTACCAGCTATATAACAAAGCTTCAAATGGTGCATTATGATGACTCTACAATTGTGGAGATGTCACCATCGCCATCGATCATCTACCATTAAGCTCTCAACTAATTTTATTGAACACATTAATTTGGCTTATAATTGATCCTCATTTTATTTAATTTTATTTAAAAAGTATGGGTGGTACTTTCACACATCAATCAAAGCCATAACTTCTTTAGTCTCCGAATCCTCTTATAATATAGAAATATAAACCAAAATGTATTTGTATCGTACCTCAGACTTGACATTCCGTTTAAGATGGATTCATCTTAGTTTTTATGATGTTATTTTGGCCAACCTTCATCAAAGATATTATCATCTGATAGTAGGTGATCGAACAACTGAATGTGACCAATAAATCTATTGCTTCATTTACACCTTGCTTTCCTCAGCTTGAAAACTACACTTACGCATGCACTGATTTATCGCAGACGAATTCAAAGTAAACGTCTAAATATGCTACATTTTTCTCCACAGTCAAATCTATTTCTATTAAATCTATGGGATCTGGTAGTTGTAGGATGCAAGAAGGTGGGGGTTTATCAGAGTAAGACAGATACTCTTCTTCTGCGCTTATCTCTGGTGACATGTATCCCGATACATTGATTCGTACATCATTAGATCCAATGAGATATTTTGAACCCTATTTGCTCCGTTGGACACATTGTTGTGGAGATCTTGTGGCTGAGACAGCGGAGGCTTAATTCACGATGAATCAATATATATTATTTGAATACAAAATGATTTATATTTGACAGCGAAAACAATGTGAGCTCTCTTTTTGTTTCAATGCATCAGCTTGCTTCCTTTGCTATGTCTTTATTATGAGCTGTTAATGATATTATTTCTAGTATTTGTGTCCACTGTTTATGTGATATATTTATATATAGCACAGTGTTCTGGTCGGTAATGTTTGATTTCATTTATATGACTAGTAAGAACAGAGCTGCTCTGTTTGGTTAATATTGCTTTTATGTTTTTTTGAAGCCAGGTTTCCTGATGCTTGATGTAAATCTGAAGTAACTGTTCAGCTATTGCTATAAAGGGTAAAATTGATAACAAAAGTGTATGAACAACAGCGTATACTTTGTATGATTAGATGGGAAGATCTTGTAAGTATAAATGAAAAATGAAAAAAAAGAGAGGTTGAGAAAACAGATCCTAGTGGTCCTTCATTGAAAGAATTGTATATTCTAGACGCGTTATTAAATTTTACACAGGCTTAACACACAGAGGAAGGTGCTTACGATTTTATTTATAAGTAAGCAGCGAGAAATGAAGTGGAAAATGGTGACGTCAATGGTACGTGGATCTCAATCTTTTGTTGTTGAAGCCAATATGTATTGTGGGTAGTGTACTGATTACAAGTTAGAAAAAGAATGCATGGGTTGTTAATATCAAAGATGTGTCTTTTATTGGGGTTTTGAAAGTATGAATAGGAATGAAATGGGGTTTATTTGATATTGCTCCGGTTGGGACTTTGATAAAGCTTTGAATTGAAATTTTGAAGAGGAAGTTGAATAATTTATTGAATACAGATCTTGGATATTTCTACATTTTGTTATCTCATGGAAAGAAGGGATCTTAAATATGGTAGGGTTTGCTTGCTGTTAGGATGTGGGTAAATGACTTGAATTTGTTATCGCGACTCGTTACTTGCTGAAGCCATTTTTAGAGTTATTGATGTTAATTACTTTGCATATTTATGCATGTCTCCATGCATGTTCTGCGATACACGACGGAGAATACATTTATTAGTTTTTCTGTTGTTTTGCTGGAGTATCTATTTTTTAAATTATTATTTCCTTGTTAATTTGAAGCTGAATAATATCTTTGTTTGCATGATTTGCTTCGAGTGTTCCTAACAGTGTAATAAATAAACACACAGAGATAATAATGAATACACTCTCACAATCAATAATACTCGCGACACAGCAGTCCATACAGGCATCACACTCGCTCGCATATACGATTAGTCGCATGCAAAAAGGCACATACTTCCATCCAGTTTATTTCACTATTTCACAACTTCATTCTTAGATATTCTATCTAGGCTCTGATATCTCGTCAAGAGACCGACTTGATGATGGAGGGGTACTGATGTTGTGGAATTCATCTCTTAACCTAGATCCTACGTATTTAAATAGCATTTAAATATACTCAACATTTTTTTACGATGAGAAGTTTTCAGATATTTATATCTCATCTCAAGCAGAACATACTCCAATTTAAACATATATAACAGTGGTACGTACGTATGTATGTATGTATGTATGTATGTATGTATGTATGTATATATGTATAGATACATATACATTTATTTATATATTCATAGATATATATATATATGTATATACATGTATAT
>NC_068985.1:102966764-102970502 GCF_001194135.2 Octopus bimaculoides | reverse complement strand
ACACACACACACACACACACACACACACACACACAAACAAAGACACACACATGTAAACTATAAAAGTATGTTTATATAATAAATAAATCTAAAAGTTTATATATATATACATATATATATATATATATATACGTATATATACATGTATACATATATAAATATACATACATACATGCATACACACACACAAACACATATATGTGTATGCACATGTATATATATATATATATATCTATATATCTATATACATATATATATTTATAACGAAGGCCTTGTGTTCATGTAGCACTTGCAGCAGCATATATAGATTTCTACCATCTTAATTAACAAATCGAATTTGCTATACATTTGTTGAGATCCATTCCGAAATGCTTTTAGTAGTTTCTGAATTTCAAGAATAAATAAAGGTTACATTAATTCTAAAAAGAAATTCCATCTGTCTGCTTTTCTCGTACGTTTATATACTTCAGCGTTTTTCTTTACAGCCTGGTACTCATACAAATAAGTATATGAATCTTCTATCTTAAAGCGTTAGATATATTTAGAAATATCACGCGCGTTTAATCACAAACAGGTATACAAACATATAAGCAGAGAGAAAAATGGTATGAGTAAATGAGAGAGAGAGAGAGAGAGAGAGAGAGAGAGAGAGAGAGAGAGAGAGAGAGAGAGAGAGAGAGAGAGAGAGAGAGAGAGAGAGAGAGAGAGAGAGAGAGAGAGATAGAAAGAGGGAGAGAGAGAGAGAGAGAAAGAGAGTGGGAGGGATTGGAATAGAGGGGGTGAGAGAGAGTGGCAGGAAGCACCGAAAATAATTATACATACACATACAGGCTCTCATACACTCATATAAACATATGTGTTGGTGTGAGTATGCGTGTGTGTGTGCGTGCGTGTGTGTGTGTGTGTATGTGTGTATGTTTGTATGTGTGTGTATGTGTGCGTATGTATAAACAGACACATCCATACACACAGTGTAACATTTCTTAAGCTCGTCTGCCACTGGGAGAAGAGGCTCCGACGTTTCGGACTGAGTCGTTCTTCTGGGAGAAGGAGAAGTGACTTTTGATGCTTTGATGCTAAGCGTATGATAGCCATGCTGTGGCCATGCTGGAGCATCGCCTTTAGTCGAGCAAATCGACCCCAGGGCTTATTCTTTGTAAGCCTAGTACTTATTTTATCGTTTCCTTTTGCCGAACCGCTAAGTTACGGGGACGTAAACACACCAGCATCGGTTGTCAAGCGATGTTGGGGGTTAAACAGACACACAAACACACACACACACACACACACACACACACACACACACACACACACACACATACGACGGGCTTCTTTCAGATTCCGTCTACCAAATCCACTCACAAGGCTTTGGTCGGCCCGAGGCTATAGTAAAAGACACTTGCCCAAGGTGCGACGCAGTGGGACTGAACACGGAAACATGTGGTTCGTTAGCAAGCTACTGACCACACAGCCACTCCTATATATATACAAGTATATGTGTATCTACATGTGCTTGTATACATGCACATATATTTATGCATTAATTAATCTATGAATCAACCCATCCATCCATCCATCCGTCCGTCCGTCTGTCCGTCCGTCCGTCCGTCCGTCCGTCCGTCTGTCTGTTTGTCTGTCTGTCTGTCTGTCTGTCTGTCTGTCTGTCTTTCTGTATGCTTGTATAATAGTACCAATTAATCTCAAATCCCCGTTAGATAAGTTACAACTCAAACTTGGTATCGAAATTCTATAGAACGGCAAAAATCACAAGAAGGGTCTTTAAGATCTGAGAGTGCTGGGGCCAGCTTGCTCACAAGGTTTAATCTTTTTGTTTCAATACTCTCAAACCAAGTTAATTTGATAATAACAACTGTAGTGATTACAATAATTGTTTCAAATTTCGGCTAAAGACTAGCAGTTCTAGTAGAGAAGGTTTGTTAATTGCATTAGGCTCTCTACTTGAGTGATACTTATTTCGTCAACGAAAGGAATAGTTGATATCGGCGGTATTTGAATTTAGAACTCAAAGCATTTTGTTCGACGCCGAATGGAATCTGCCAGCTCACTGCCTGAACGATAATGACGATGTTTTCGATATAGGTATAAAACCTGAATGTTTGGTGTAGGGAGCTAGTCAAATACATCGACCGCTGAGCTCAGCTGGTACTTATTTCATCGACCCCAAAAGGATAAAAGGCTAACGATTCTGACAGCTCACTACCTCAATATGAATATTATTAGGGAAAGGGCACGTTAGGGAAAGGGGTATAATCGACTACATCAACCCCAGTACTCAACTGTTACTTATTTTATCGACCAAGAAGGGATGAAAGGCGAAGTCAATCTCACAGAATTTGAACTCCGAACGTAAAAGCAGGCGAAATGCCGCTAAGAATTTTGTCCGACGCGCTAAAGATTCTACCAGTTCATTGGGTTAATAATGCTTTAGGTGTAAAGCCTGAAATATTATGGGAGGGTGCTAGTTGATTGCATCGACCCCAGTTTTCAACTGGTACTTATTCTATTGACCTCGAAAGGATGAAAGGCAAAGTCGAATTCGAACGCAGAATGTGAAGACGGATAAAAAAAAAAAACTGCTAAGCATTTTGTCCGGCGTTCTCCTTTGCCAGCTCGCTGCATTAATGATGATGATGACCATGATGATGATGATGACCATGATGATGATGATGTCGATGATGATGCAAATAATAAAAATGACAATAAAGATATATAATCAACAACTATTAACTCCCTTGTCCTTCCTAGACGGGTCACAAGACAATGAAAAAACTAAATTCAATTCGCATCGAAATGAGCAAGAGTGTGTTGAATAATATTTTCGTTTACTACAATATATACAGCAAACAAAAGCGTAGATTGCCGTAAAATCTCATTATCACAATAAATTTGTCTACCACACTCTCATAGTCAAACATCATTTCGCCTCTTTTCCTGTTGTTTTGGGACTAAATTTCCTATTTCTATAACAAGCTAGTAAGCTAAAAACCATAAAAATCTATCTTCCACTGAACGTTCTTGTTCCCGACACACTGGAAAACAAGCGCTGCAAGAGTGACACATCAGCTACATCGGAAAACACTGAATAGCGTATATTTATTACTCTTGTGTGAAATAAATAAATATTGATTTCTTAAATAAATATTTACTGACAGATTGATATGTATGTAAAAAGGTATACATATAAACATACATAATACACACAGACATGTATATATATAACTGTGTGCTTGTGTGTGCCTCTCTTTGCATCTGTGTCTATGTGTGTGTATCTTTGTGTTTTACGAGTGTGCGTGTGTAATTGAATATAAATTGGAGTAGAGAGATGTTGATTTTACAATCTCGTTGTGTTTGGCGTGAAGCTTCGAGAAAGGCACGGTTTGTATCCGCTGTTTTGTATTCACGTTATTGGAGTTTTAGTGTTTCAACTTGGAAGTTCACTGTTGATCATTCGATTCAATCCAGAGACAATCTTGTTTATACTATCTCATCCATTATAAACATTTATCTTTGGTTAAAAGTTTGTGTGTAGCAAATGATTGTTTGTTAAAAGACAGAAAAGGAGAGGGTTAAGCTATCGCTTACTTTCTTGACATTGACTTCGGCTTCTATTCTATGCGAACAGATACAAATCATCCAGTATACAGGAAACACGCATACACAAACAATCAAACTGAACAAACAGCCTGCACAGTCATGTGTAAATACTATATATATATA
>NC_068985.1:102962363-102966080 GCF_001194135.2 Octopus bimaculoides | reverse complement strand
TATATATGTATATGCGTGTGAGTTTGTGTGTTTACGTGTAACTTTGCTTTGTTAAGTCATTCAATTCTATCGTTTCAGGTGTTTTTGTATGAAAACGATTTCTCTCTGTCACGTAGACGGGAGGAAACAAACGCTCTGGTCAACAAAGGTGAGAAATTCTTTGTGAACACTTTAATTTCACTTGCGTCATTTATAGCGTTCATATTGCTTGCAGCCCTTACAACTTTCTAAAGTGAGTAAACCATGGTAGGAGTTGTAGTGTATGTCATCGTCTCAGGGAAAAGTAATCCTGCGATACAAATTAGCATTTTCTGCCGGAACGGTTTCAATCTCAGCTTAGATTCATATCTAAACGTTTCGACAGTTAATATGAATGATGTTTTATTTTCAGAAGTGAATTGCCGTGATATTCCAATATAGAAGCTACTGCTCCAGGAAATATGACAATCTAAATTTTCATTTTCAGTTGCATAGATTGTAATTCAACATCATAACATCCCAAATTCTAGCATTCCTGGCACCCTGGCTCCGCAGTAAACGAAGCACATTCTCATCATCACTGATGACTTGAACGTGAAGTTCAAATATGTAGATGTGGGTGTCAGGTGGTTTATATATATATACATACACACATACATACATACATACATACATACATACATATATATATATATATATATATATATATATATATATATATATATATATATATATATATATGTATGTATATATATATATATATACACACATATATATGTGTTATATATATATATATATATATATATATATGTGTGTTATATATATATATATATATATATATATATATATATATACGTGTATACATGTATATATGTACCTGTATGCGTGAGTTATATATATGAATATATATATATATCTATGTAAATATGCATATGCATACACACATATGTATCTACACATAAATTCATACACCACAACCTGTCTGATATGTAGTTGTCTCCTCTTTATCATGACCATTTCTTTCAGAATATGACGGTTAGGTAGACATGGTTGTCCACAGCTAAATTTCCACACCATAAATATACCAAAAGACCTATGCCTGTAAACCAACCGATCGTATTCGGAAGGTCGGTGGACCTCCTCATCGAACCAATCAACCGTATTTGGTTGCAAAGATAAGCGAACTCAATAAAATAATATTGCCATTTGTAGAAAATAATCTCTACATTATGCAATCATCCTAAGGCGAATTGAAACATAAATCATAAATATAAGAGAAATAAGATGTGCTCTACAGAAATTCCCGCCATTCTAAGTTTCTAGAGCGAGATACAATATAAAGAACATGAAAATAAAGTAAAGAAAAGAACAGAAAGATTGACTTACTTTTATGCAGTGTCGACGCCTCAGCCCCTTGGTCCCAAAAGTGTAAGGCGGAGACAAGCAGAAGATACGGAAAAATCTTCAGGGGGCACATCGGACTTCCCTGTTAAAATATAACAATAACTGAATGTAAGTTTTAAGTAAATAATTAAACAAATTATTTTTGGTAATCATGCAGATGTATGGATTTGCGCATTCGATCAATGATAAAAAGGCTTCATGTTTATACAAGTTAGTACATGTTTCGTACGAGAAAGGCATAGTCACATATAAAGTCTTTGATAAATATTATTACATAGATATAGAGTTTATTTAGGTATGAATATACACACAAGAAATACGATTTTATAAATATATTCAACACTTATTTATATAAGCATGCATACACGTTTCTTGTAAGCATACTGATTCACAGTCATACACACTTTCACACATATTCATACACAGCATCGAATACTTATATAGTTTCTCCACGGCTTGAATAAACTAAAACGGTAGATTGAGCGGGGTTGTATTTCATTCGCCTATATAACCACTTCAAACACCACAGTAGCATATAATTCACTAACTAGAAACATTAAAACACATCATCTGAGAGAAATTCGATCTGGTCCAACCTGTCATTGAGCTAGGACGTTAATAGCTGTATAGATAACACCTCTCCTCCTTAACAAACATTCCCACAAAGAAAACAAACAGGAGCAATATAAAAGTCAAGTTTTCTATAGTATTTTCTTCTAATATAAATAAAATCCCTGGAAACAATATATAAATCAACGACGACCAAAATTATCAATATATTGAGTCATGTCCCTTAAATACCTGACAACACGCATTTTATGTCAGGCTACTACTATTGAGTGAAGGTCCCTGGCTCAGTGGCTAGAGCGTCGGTAGTGAGGTAGTGAGTTTGAATCCCGGACCAAGCAACCTGAAATAAAGTGTCTTGCTCAAGAAACTCTATATCACGTTGCTTCAGTTCACTCATTTGTAGAAATGAGTTGCGATGTCATTCTTGCCAAGCTGTATCGGCCTTTGGCTTTCCTTTGGATAACATCGGTGGCGTGGAGAAGGGAGGCCGGTATGCATGGGTTAGTAGTTACTGGTCTGCTATAAACAATCTTGCTCGGGAACTTTCTTAGTACAAGGGATTCTTTGAAGAAATTCTTTGAAGAAAAAATGAAGCTCGCAATATTGTGTCTATGAAGGAAAAATAAAAACTCATTTATGAGCCAATCATTGCAGCAAAGATCTTTTTAAACACTGCCACAGACGAAATAAGACATAATTGTTTTTCTCGAAGCATATATGACATAGTAAAATATGAGTTTTCCAACATTGCATGGTCTATCTTGGACAAAGTGACCGTATAAAATAGTTAATAAAAACCGTGCAATTTATTCTTAATACAGAAATAGCATACAATAAACCACATCAGCAATGAGGAGAAAGACAAAGCGAATGAAACTAAACTAGCAAATACTACTTCTTTTTGAGGTAGCAAGATCGTAGTGGCGTCACATATCATATGTGACATTGTTATTTTGCCTTGTTCTTCCACTCCTGCTACAGGAGTTACAGAAGTCCAATGTATTGAAATTCTTAGACACCAAGATGAAACAGCGGCATGGAAGGAGCTACAAGCATTATTCATATATGTATATATATATATATATACATATATATATATATAATGTAATATACATACACATATTCATGGTGTAAGCGTATATGTGTGCGTGTATGTGTGTATGTGTGTATGTGAGTACACACACATACACATTGTAGCATGTATTCTAACACGACTCTGTCCAAACCCATTCTTCATTGCACGGTTACAAAAGAAGAGGTGGCAATGAAAATCCTAATCTGATAACACCAATAGCTTCAAACTTTCATCACCACACTCCTTTGCAAAAGTTGTTTATAAACGTTAACGATGTTACAGAAGGCGAATATCTCTTGAAAACGAGGTGAGAAAAATATCAAATTTTTACCGATCACGCATCAAGATATCAACGAGGCAAAAAGATATTCGATGTGCTTATTGGATAAAGCAAATATCTTATTCAAACATCCACTATCTCTGTATAGAAGCTATGAAATTTCGATCTGTTGTAAACATAGGTGCAGGTGTCGTGTGTGGCAAGAAGCTTGCTTCCCAACCATATGGTTTCAGGTTCACCCCCGCTGCAGGGCACCTTGGGCAAGTGTTTTCTACTATAGACTCTACCGACCAAAGCTTTGTGAGTAGATTTGGTAGACGGAAACTGAAAGAAGCCCATCGTATATACGTATACACACTCGCACATACGTACACACACACACACACACACACACACACACACACACACA
>NC_068985.1:102956142-102961131 GCF_001194135.2 Octopus bimaculoides | reverse complement strand
TATATATATATATATGTATATATATATCTGTACGTTTGCATGTGCATGTGCATCTGTTTCAGTCTTTGATATCTTACGATAAGAAAGAATTGGAGCTTTTAACTGTAAAAGATAGCTCCAACATGGGAGTATGTACATGTACGTATATCTATTTATCTATCTAAGTATGTGTGTGTGTAGTGTGTGCGTGTACATGTAAATAAATACATACCTATATATATATATATATATATATGTACATGAGTGTATATGTAAATGTATATTTATGTATGTTTGTGTATGTACATATATTTGAATCTTTGTACGCATGGCCATACTAACGTTGAATCCTACACGGAGGGAAATAAAAGTTATGTAAAATTCATATCTTTGCGATGAAACTATGATTTTTTCACATAGAAAATTTTGATAAACATACACAGAATACCGAAGCAAGTCATATACCCTTATAATGGGTTGATTTAGTTTTTTTTTGTTTACTCTCCAAAGATGTTTGACGCAGCAAAACTTTAAATGAGTTCCATGATAGATAGAGAAAAGAGAAGACAAGTGTGATGCGAAGAGTTCTACACGAAAGAACAATATGGAAGTTGTTTTGAGAATTTTCCTTTTGCAAGCGTTTCCCATGCTGGCAGTTATGGTGGAGATAGCAATGTGGGCAACAACGTTAAATGCAGCATCACAACAACAAAGACAACAACAACAGCAACAAGAAAGAAACAAACAAACAACAACAACAACAACATGAACACTTATCAGCTACAAAACCAATAATAATAATGAGAATTATGTAAACAACTCCGATAAGAACATCGGCAGCAAAGAAAAACAAGATCGATGTTTGAAGCAACAGCTGCACTCACAAAGAAAAAAAAATATGCTGTAACAACAGGAACTGCAACAGCAACTGAAAAGCTGATAATATCCAAAGAGTTAAACTAGGATATATAAACACACACACACATAGCATTCATATTCATATACACACACATATATTTGCAAGTTCATGTATATACATACAAAACACACGCACACAAACATACACACACACATTTATATTCGTCTGTATGTTTAAGCGTGCAATTCTAAAACCAGCAGCGAGAGCAGTGACGACTGTAAAATAGATTCTAATATAGTGTCGTTGACAGTCACAGGAGAAATTTTTCCCAAGCTGTTTCCAGCTCGGATATTTCAGTCCAAATAGAAGCCCACGAGTGCCAATCAGAAGAGGTTGAGCAAAGTTCATGGCCTTTGCAGGACGTAGTGTGAACAACAGAAAAAAAAAAACCAAACAAACTATGAGCCAAGGGTTAACCATAGACACGACTTTTCTCTGGCGCTTAACCGTTTCGC
Source organism: Octopus bimaculoides (assembly GCF_001194135.2). Taxonomy (NCBI): domain Eukaryota; kingdom Metazoa; phylum Mollusca; class Cephalopoda; order Octopoda; family Octopodidae; genus Octopus; species Octopus bimaculoides. Next base: position 102,959,778 of record NC_068985.1, on the reverse strand, counting down.
TATAAAACATAAATAGGTTATAAGGTAGCGAATTGGAAGAGTGGTTAGCACATCGGATGAAATGCTTTGTGAATTTTTTTCCGGCTCCTTACATTCTGAGTTCAAATACCGTTGAAATTAATTTTGTCCTTCATGTTTCCAGTGTCGATAAATACCACGCCAGTCTTGGGCAGTGGACTGCTGAAATAGGTAACGCGCCGGTGAGATGCTTTCTTGTATTTATTCCGACTATTTGAGCTCTGATTTCAAACCCGCTCCACTTATGTGGTAAATATAATTTCTCAAGCCCCTACCTGGTTCTCGAGTGCACTTAAAGGAGTTTACTCCTCTAAATGCACCCAAGGATTTGAGTCAAGTCAGTAGTTTAATAGTATTTTCTTTCGATCCTGCAAATCTCGGAAACCTTTTAAAGAGACATAAGAACTTTGTTTTCCTCCCGACTAAGCAATGAAGAGAGTCGTACCTCAGTCATCATACTGACTAAAGAAATTGTGGCTCGTTTCAGAATACGACTGTTACATAACGACCCCTCTTCAATATACATGGACGAAGAGAAACACAACCTAAACCAAGGCAGACGATCAGGATTAATCTGTTGCTGATGTTGTTGTTTTTGCTATTGTTGAAGTCAGACATAACAAAACACTTCAATATTCAAGGATAGTCTAAACAAAACCACAATGTCTTTTATTCATTCAGCGTATATCTATGATTATATTGTGTAAAGTATAAATTCCTTTTAAAACAAAAAGAGTTAACTAGAATGTCTAGCAGATCGTGAGATTACTTAGCGACTCCCTGAATTACTCGTTCAGGTTTTAATAATAAACCTCGTTTAATTTATTTAATTATGCCGAGACTTTTCAACAAAACTTGGCATGATGCCAAGCAAAAATACGTAAGAGAAAAAAAAAATTGTTGCCATTACTCGTATTGACGTATATGCTATTGGTGCGGTTGATGTTGGCTGGCAGTTGTGATAGTTTGTTGCCGTGTTGATATTCACCCACAATCACAGTTTTCAAGATAACACTGACAGTTTTAGCAATAGAAAATTTTCGAACTAGTAAAAAAAAAAAAAAAAAAAAAAAAAAAAAAAAAAAATTATAAAATATATAAATAAAAAAAATATTTAAAAAAGTTATAATAACAATTATAACAACTCGAAATGGTGAGACCGCTAGAAAGTTTACTGTTATCAGCTCAAATGGAGAGAATAGGGAAAGCTTCTGTGGAAAACTTAGAAACGTCTAAACACATATCAACGTACACATGCATATTAATCTGTAATCTCTGTCCTCTTTTTCTCTCACCCACTTTCTTCCTCTCTCTCCCCTCTTACGGTATACATACATACATGCATGCATACATACATGCATGCATACATACATGCATACATACATACATGCATACATACATACATACATACATTATATATATATATATATACATGCGTACATACATATATACATACATGCAAACATACATTCATACATACGTACATACATACATACATACATACATGCATACATATACACATACACATACTCGCACACATGAATATGTATATATACAATACACACACACGCACATATATATATATATATATATATATATATATATATATATTGTCACTAAGATAGCACATATATGCTTGTATATACATTAATAGCCATACTGTATTTATACAAGCACATTTGCAAAATATACGCACACAAAGCACACGTATTTATGTGTGTGTGTGCACATACATATATAATATATATATCTTTTATTCATATGAATATAAATATATATATGCATACACACAAACATACATACATACATACACACACACACACACACACACATATATATATATATATATATATATATATATATATATATATATATCTACATACGTAAATACACACACACATACACACACATATGCAGTGTCTATAGACATGCATACATGTCTTTATTCAGGAAGATTTAGCAATGTAAATATCAGTTCTGTCGTGGTTTAAAATGGATAAATAAACAAATGAACAAATAAATGGATAAATAAATAATAACTTGAAGAGAGAAACCCTCTATGAAAGCATGAAATACAACAATGTGATAAAGAAACCAAGAGAAACATAGACAAAAAAAAAATGAAATAAAAAATGAAATTGGAATCGATATAAAGAAATAAATATGGTAAAGTCTATAATTTCCTGATAGAATTCCTACAAAGTTTCTTCATATCTGTGAAAATCTCTTGCCGAAGTTGTGTTATATCGGTAACATTTTCAAACATTTTCGAAACATCACCGCTCCTTTTTTTTTCCTTTTTAAATATATTTGCATGAAAATCAAAATATAATAAAAAAAATCAGCCTACTGCCTATCACATTATTTTTACATTTCAAATGCTGTATAATTTACCACATTTTGTCAAAATATATTTATTGCTATTATTTCTAGTAACAATTTTACAGTAAGCTAAAATATGCCAGACTACGAGGTTAATTTTTTTTAGAGAAATTCGGACAAGGCCTTTCTCAATATTGTTTCACTTACAAAGGCGACGTACTGGCTAAAACGTTAGCATGCCGGGCGAAATGCTTAACACCATTTCGCCCGATTTTACATTCTGAGTTCAAATCCTGCCAAAGATGTCTTATGCTTTTAGGGTAGATAATATTAGTACTGTGGAGGCGCGTGGCTTAGTGGTTAGGGTGTCAGCACCATGATCGTAAGATTGTGGTTTCGATTCTTGGACCGGGCGATGCATTGTGTTCTTGAGCAAAACACTTATTAGAAACCAGCTCCTTCTTCAGAAGAAGGATTTGAAGGATTAAATACAGAATATATGTGGTTATGTCTATGTGTGTGCGTGTCTTTGTGTCTGTGTCTGTCAATAGCTCACAGCTTGACAACCGGTGTTGGTTTGTTCAAGTCATCATAACTTAGCGGCTCGGAAACAGTTACCGATAGAGCAAGTATTAGACTACCAAAAACAAAAGAAACAAACAAAAAACAAAAGCAAAAATGAACAAAAACTAACATCAACACTGATTCGATTTTTTCGACTAAAAACACCGTCATAGCGTTGCCCCAGCATGGCTGAAGTCCAGTGGCTGAAGCACGTAAAAGATAAAAGACAGAAACAACAAACTATATAATTTAGTCATACATACACACATACACACCCACTTACTCACGTACACACACGTGTGTGTGTGTGTGTGTGTGTGTGTGTATTAGTCAATGAAATTGATTTTTCTATACAGAGTCAAAGTAACTCGAACACACACACACACACACACACACACATATCGTGGCACTCTGTCGGTTACGACGACGAGGGTCCCAGTTGATCGATCAACGGAACAGCTTGCTCGGGAAATTTAACATGCGAGTGGCTGAGCACTCCACAGACACGTGTACCCTTAACGTAGTTCTCGGGAGGAGATTCAGCGTGACACAGAGTGTGACAAGGCTGGCCCTTTGAATTACAGGTATAACAGAAACAGGAAGTAAGAGTGAGAGAAAGTTGTGGTGAAAGAGTACGGCAGGGTTTTCCACCATCCCCTGCCGGAGCCTCGTGGAGCTTTAGGTGTTTTCGCTCAATAAATACTCACAAGATCCGGCCTGGGAATCGAAACC
>NC_068985.1:102952456-102955876 GCF_001194135.2 Octopus bimaculoides | reverse complement strand
TATATATATATATATATATAAACGATGGAATGGTCACGGCTCGAATGCTTTTGGTCATATATCTGCTACATCAGCAGCTCTGATCTAACCCCCAAAACAACTTCGATAGTTATCGCCCATTTAATTAACTTGTTCATTTGTCTTTCAACTTGCGTTATTTCTTTTGCACATTCAACCAACCGTCGTTAGCAAAATCCCTAAATCAAAACCTCTTTTCTGCCATTTCAAAGACTAAAACAGTTCGTTCTTATTATTTTTCTCTTGCTTTTTATTTTCCTTGATGTTATTCTCAGACAGGCCATATCAATAGTCTGCATATGCTTTAAGTAGTTATTCTCTAAACTTAAATCTGAACTTCTGAGAGTGGTAGATATTTGCATGCGTTATTTAGAAAAATCAATACACTTTCCCTTCCTTATCATTCGGTGTAGTGTCTGATCCATTGGATTTTATAACATTTTGAAGTTTTTGAGTTTGCTAAGCTCTTGCTAAGACCATCAATTCAGTGTTCCGTTACGTTATACCGCAAGAGCTGCATCAACAGCTCTACGTCATATGCATCGAGTGTATTACGATTGATTCACACTTTTGTCGCTATACAACGGATTTTGAGTATTTTATCTGTGTATAGATATGTATATATGTACGTATGTATGTATATATTTATGTATGCATGTATGTAAGCATGTGTATGTGTGTATGTATGTATGTATGTATGTATGTATGTATGTATGAATTTACGTATTTAAGTATGTATGTATTTATCTACCTACCTACCATCCTGCCTATCTATCTATCTATCTATCTATCTATCTATCTATCTATCTATCTATCTATCTATCTATCTATCTATCTATCTATCTATCTATCTATCTATTGTGACTAATAGTGCTATTCTGTGTATATGTTTCTTCCTATTTCGGATATTCTGAATATTGTGTCTATCTCTCGATTTGCGTTGATCTTATATCTCTTAAGTGCTCTTACCATAGCTGAGTTGTTTAAATTTTCAACCTCAACAATTTATTTATTTCCTTTCCTAAGTTTTCTCATTCAGACAGTTTCTCTAAATTGTCCTTTCAAGGAAATGTTTTTATCCGCAAACGTTTGAAATTTCATTAGCTGTGATTTTCCTTGCAATAATTCCTCGTTTTTAATATATAAATTGATGATCTTAATTGTCTGTCATTATGAATAAGCCTGTCCAAACATATTGTTACCCTGTCATTTCTAGATACTGGCAGTGGCATATGATTGTTCAATATCATTTTCTCTGTGTCAATTTTGTCGCTTTGATTAATATTTCAGGAAATATTTGATGGATAGATACTTATGTTAGGTTTCGAGTCAAAATTTTAAACCTGACCTTTGAAGAAAGTGGCATGGTTCCTATACCAGCCTATTGTATAGCTTTATTGCGGTGTACATTTTGGATCTGCATGTTTTCTTAATAAGAATGGCTTTCTTTGTATATAGTGGCGGTTGTTCAAATCGTCGCTATTCCTCTTCAGTTATATATATTAATGTATCACTACCTTTGACCTGCTACGCTTTTGATTTACTTGATGTCAGTGGTTAGGAACCTACTCACGCAAACAATGGATATTTCTTAATGCTAGATAAGAGAAATACCGAAATGGACCATTCTGTTACTCTTGATTTTCTCCAAGATTTCTGTAACACTTAAATTCAATAGGAAATCGAATCGGTATTGTGGAACAAAGTGAGAAAACAAAAGAACTTTGTTGGAGTTTTTTTTTTTAAATAACATAAAAGTATGTCATGTTTTATGGGAAAGCGTCACTGAAAAGTTGTATTGTCCATGTTTTTTCCTTGAACGTTAGTAGTGCGAATTGATTTCAACCGGGAATTGAAACATGATCGCTACTTGAGGAAAGAAATAAAACCGAAAGCAAAAACTAGAACAAACAAAACACCTAAATAGTGTAATTTATTTAATCGGGAAATCAAGCGTTTATACCAAATCATCACCCCATCACCCCATCACCATGACAACAATAATAATAATGATATAATCGTATCAGAAATATAAAGCAAAAAATATTTTACACAAAGCTCTAAAAGTTAAATAAAATAAAATGTTCCCTAAACAGTACTTTTGATGCAGAGAATGACTTTTTTTTTGCTGATCAACTGGGAATTTTTAAATACATAAAAGTGTACAAACCCTTCATTGCACCTAACGAATTAGAAAAGATATAGTCGAAGTGAAGTGGAGTAAGCCGAGATTTGGCTAAAGGGGAAGATTTCAAATTTCTGATAGTCTTTGATTGATGTGTGTATTTAGGAGTTAGTGGTTGGGAATGTGCAGTTATGCGACTGGAACATATAATTGAATCTAATCGTTTGAACTATTTTGCAATTAACCTGTTTTTCCTCTATCTCTTCCTCTTCTCTTTTTGCCCTTTTTTAAAAAAAATAATTCTCTATACAATTTAATTTTTTTTTGTTTGATCATGGTTATATTTTATAATTTTGTTCTTTTGATGAATTATATTACAAGACGAACAGCAACAACAATAATGATGACGATAATAATAAACACAAATGAGAAAAACAAAAACAAGTATAAAAACAACACCAACGTCAATAAACAAGGAAAGAAGGACAAGCAAACAAACACTAAGCAATCATATAGTTCTCGTTTATTTTATAGTTTTCATTGATTTCCACGGAAGGTGCCATTCAAGGTACCAAAATAAACAAAATCAACGTTAACCCTTCTACACAAAATATTATTAGAATAACACAAGATTAAAAAAAAGGAAGGAAAGAAAAATTGAATGTATTACTGAATAGATTAGAACGAAGTTAAAATGAGTAAGAAAAGAAAAACAACGAACGGAATTCAAGCTGAAAGCAACTGTACAAAAGTATAATCACAGCATATCTACGTGGTCCCGCCACCTGCTGGAGAGACCAGCCAAATCTCTTCTGAATCACATTCGGTTTTATGCGAAGAACAAAATTCGATAATCTAATTTTCTAGTTACACGCAATGTACTTCATAAAAAGATGGGGTGGCCATGATAGAGAAAAGCAGAGCTATGCTCTGCATTCTGTGTCTGATTGGTGGTTTGATGTCATACGAAGCAGTAACAACAGAATATATGCATAGCATACGTGAATCAATGAAGGAATCTTTAAGTATGCACTCGACTCAGAATTAAAAAAAAAACGAATTTTTTGCTAAACAAACCATTGTCTAATAAAGAAGGGAAGTCGTATTAGTTAATGCAGTCTTTCGAGCATTGTGTCAAAAAAAGCTAATTATCAAAGTTCACATTAAGCCAAACAGAACACAACTACCCAACTACCCGTGTACGCACGCACACACACACACACACACACACACACACACACACACACACACACACACACACACACACACACACACAC
>NC_068985.1:102949459-102952446 GCF_001194135.2 Octopus bimaculoides | reverse complement strand
CTGGACAAAGAGGAACTGCCCATGATCTTTGAAGGTCTGATTAGCTTGATGCTGTTAGTGTTCCATTTACACAGATCAACACCTGCATGAAAGAGTTGGCAAAGATTTCAGAGAAGGGATTTTGTGAGGAGGATGGATTGCATATAGTAGTTTGTGCGGGGATGGAGGGAAGAGTGTAGGAGGAAACTAGCGTAACAAGAGATAAAAAAAAAAAAAACAAACTAATGAGCTGGGTGTTGGGGTACCTGAGTGGTAGAGAGACGAGACAAACAGGATTTGAAAAGTAAAGGCCATCACTGTAGCGAATAAAAACACCCTGTAGCTACTTCCTTCTCAGCGAGGCCGATTTAGTCTTATTATAAAAGTCCAGTCCTTTCTCAGTTTTGCATAGTTTAAAGTAATGATCAGGCAAAAAGTATGAAACAAAGAAAGCAAGAGTGCAATATTTTACTGGAATATTGTATGTATGCATATCTGGTCTATGGTTCTAAATTCACTATTTTACCCACATGAAAAGAACGCAAATATCATCAATAGTTCTAATGGCAATGATCGCAGAATAAATTATAATTCTTTTGTTTTCCTCTATTCTCATGTATGTATGTATGTAGGAAAGTTGGTTGGTAGGCAGGCAGAGAGAAAGTAGCTGGGTAGATAGGTTGATAGTGGCCATACTTCTTTCAGGCTTCTCAGTAACAGTTCGCCATATCTAAAGAGTTCGTCCTCTTGTGGCGTAACCACTGGTCGAACAAAGCTGACGTTGTGCAGACAGAGACATTACTTTCGTTAGACCTCAACGTACATTTCACAAGAAGAACATATGAGCCGACTATCTCCTTGCTTACTTCTCCACGTTTAGAAGCTCACTTTCTTTATCATTGACTATTGACGAAACAGTGTAAAACAATATGGAGGATTATCTGTATTCCACTATTCATAACCATTAAAATACCTGAAATACAGGCATCCGTGTTATCTCTTTTCACAATATTCACTTTCCGATTTATGCAAGAATGATCAAGAAAACAATAAAGCAGAGATTAACATAACAGTAAACTATTTTCTCGAAAATTTTTGAAAGTTCAACATTTCCTGTTAAACAAACAACAGTATAAAACTAAAAACACGAACAACATTAACAATACTGACGTTAACAGCAAATTTAATAATAACAATAATAATAATAATAATAATAATAATAATAATAATAATAATAATGATCATAACAATAATAATAATAATAATAATAATAATATTTCTTGTTGTAGTAGTAATAAAATGAAAAAATGAAGAGGAAGGCAACAATGATTACACTGATAAAAGAACAACTATGAGTAATTTCTATTTTAAATAAATTAATTCTAAACCGAGAAGTTTGTTTTCTTCTTAATTAACAAAAAATATTTCGTGAGTAAAAAAATAAATCCAAGTCTTCGTTGTTTTGAATCGTTAGCATTTGTCGTCTGTTTCTATGATTCACCGAAATGTGTCCAGACTCATTGAAAAATAAAACCAACAAACAAACGTGTTATACAGCAGACTGTGTAGTGTGATTCATGACATATGTTTGCTTCGATGTTCGGTTGAAATTATTTCAAAACGTGTTGGAGGAAGAAGTAAAAAACACAAACAACACAACCGAAAAGGAATTATTCTTCAAAATACAAAAAATATGAATAAAAAAAAGAAAAAGGAAAGTAAAACGCTATAGTCTGCGACATGTTAAAGCAGTGACTTAATGAACACAAAATAAGTAAGAACAGAAAATAAAGAAAATGAATAATAACCCATTACTCATCTGCATATTGTCAGTACAAAAGTTTTGATAAAATAAAAACGACATCAAACAAACAACTGTATGTACATTAACACGTACAACAGCAATGACAGGAGGTCTGTAAAATGTTGAAATCAAAGTTATTAATTAAAAATACGAGCACAGTTTCTGTCAAAAACGATGGGGTTTGTTCGTGTTTCTTTTTAGTAATTTTTTTAATAAATATTCCTCTTCAAACCTTTCTCCATATTTTTCTTATATCTGTCTGAATTTATCCTCTTTCAGTTATTCTTATGCTTTTTTATCAGTAGCCTTGCATCTGTTTTCTCTCGTGTTTCTTATTGTCATCATGCAGCAATACTGCTCTCTAACTCACATCAAGCCTACTCACGTAGAATGTTCTTTGCTGATACGAAACTCGTATAGTGCTGTTGTTTATCCCCATATAAACCTAGATTGGAGTCTTGTGCTAAAAGCCTTCATGTCGTGACTACCCGTCTATAATATAGAAGCTACATTCTTTGATGCACCATTTATATCTAAGGCAGAAAGATGTGATTTGAGAACCTTTGCGTCTATTTCTTGGAGACCAGCTAGTAAAATAGAAATTCCGTTAGGGCAGCGGACTCGCGGTCATAGGATCGCGGTTTCAATTCCCAGACCGGGCGTTGTGAGTGTTTATTGAGCGAAAACACCTAAAGCACCTCGAGGTTCTGGCAGCGGATGGTGGCGAACTCTGCTGTACTCTTTCATCACAACTTTCTCTCACTCTTACTTCCTGTTTCTGTTGTGCATGTAATTCAAAGGGTCAGCTTTGTCATGCTGAATATCCCCGTGAGCTACGTTAAGCGTGCACGTGTCTGTGGAGTGCTCAGCCACTTGCACGTTAATTTCACGAGCAGGCTGTTCCGTTGATCGGATCAACTGGAATCCTCGACGTCGTAAGCGACGGAGTGCCAACAAGCAACACACAGTTACACATACAACCTCTCCTACATATTCAGATACATAAGTATCCATGTGTGAACATACAACTACATAAATATGTTCCAATACTCATACAAAACCCGACATACATAGCTTAGCCTTTTGATGGAGCAAATATTAATGCTGCTGCCCTATAAAAGGGCATTTCGTTATTTTCCTGTAAAATATACTCCATTGTTTCAAAGCTAAGGAAACAGATCCAATAAACTGCGTACATATATAT
>NC_068985.1:102946609-102949041 GCF_001194135.2 Octopus bimaculoides | reverse complement strand
AAACACTTTATGTCTATCCACTTGTCCTAACACCCTCATATATATTGTGCTTGATAGGTTGCTGCATTCATCACCAGCAAAATAACATTTACGCAGACGCATACGAGACAGATACACACCCACACTAAATCTGTCTGTTTATCTATCTATCTATCTATCTATCTATCTATCTATCTATCTATCTATCTATCTATATACATATATGTATTAGACGTATGCACGTATGTTTGTATACACACACACACACACACACACGTACACACACATACACACATGTTTGTGATTGTGCATACGTGAGTTTGTATGTATGTAAATCTTGATAAATTTTCCGTTTCGCTGCCTTTATTAGTGAAACGTGCCTAGAATAAAATGTGGAATTTGTTCTCATGATACGTCCAAGTAGCAAGACGTAAGACGCACGAACAATCGCAATCTGGTGGAAGAGAAAATAAAAAAAACAAACAAAAAAGACGTCTTGAACAGATTCGATTTTGTCTTTGACACTGTCATTATAGTTAAATATATTTAAACGGACCTGCAATGATTAAAATAGACAGTACAATAAGTCGTGTGTGTTCATAACTCTAACATAATTCTAGCGTTTACCAATCATTTCATAAGAAATATTGGAGTAAAATGTGGTAAATATTTTCATCATCACTGAACTGCCTTCCTACATTATTCACCGAAAATATATAGTCCAGCCACTGGACTAGCTAGAAATATCAACCAAATTTCTTCAAATTATTATTAAAAAAAAAAAAAGGAAAGTGGTACTCCTTCAATAACGTGAGGCTTGATATACTATGCTTAAAAAGAAGAAAAAATAAAAGGAAAAAGAACTGTTATATATGACCAGATATATATGGTTGGAAGAAATTCCAGCATAACTCTACTAGATTTTATACTGACTTTCTTTTAATCAAAAGTGACAAGAACAAAGCCGAGTGGGTAATTGAAATATATATACTATAAAGTTGTACGAGGCTCCGGCAGGGGATGGTGGCGAATCCTGCTGTTCTCTTCCACCACAACTTTATCTCACTTTTACTTCCTGTTTCTATTGTGCCTGTAATTCAAAGGGTCAGCCTTGTCACACTGTGTCACGCTGAATATCCCCGAGAACTACGTTAAGGGTACACGTGTCTGTGGAATGCTCAGCCACTTGCACGTTAATTTCACGAGCAGGCTGTTCAGTTGATCGGATCAACTGGAACCCTCGACGTCGTAAACGAGGGAGTGCCATCAACAATATCTGAGTAAATGTGATAGTCTGATGAATAAGCTATGACAAATATAACAGGTATGACGATATAAATGATATCCAGTATTTATATTAACTAAATTAATTTTGATCTTTTCCAAGGATTCTCTAAGGAATTCCTTTCTCATTTGCATTGCGAATCAAATTTTTACCAGTTTCAACTTGCATAATTTTGTTTGTGTTCCAATCTCAAATACTTATTTTATAGATTTGGACATAATCTTTTTAACCTCTTAGATATGACCTAAACTTATTGATTTCTTTCACATTTATTCATAGAAACACAAATCGACCTCCGTCGGTTTCGACAACGAGTATTCAGCTCTTCTATCAACTGAATTACCTGATCGGTTATTTCTAGTGTAAGTGGTTAAGTATTCCATAGCCATACGTATTCTTAAAATAATTCTCAGGTAGAATCTGCGTGAGTGTGTGACAAGAGTGGAACTACAAACCACTAGATGGGTTTACACATGGCATCCATCAAACCAATTCCAATCAAAAGGGTTGGATTAACGCGAGGGAATGGCAAATGACACTTACTTACAATTCCAGGGAGTGAAATCGAAGCCAGGGTTCTGTGATTACAAAAAAGACTTTTAAACTATTCCGTCATGTTGCCTAAGTATTCATAAGAATATAAAAACACCAACACACACATACACATACTTTCTCTTGCTATCTAATAACATACCAAACAATCAGTTGTCTTGTTATTTAGACTTAGGTCAAATTTGATCGAACAGGCCGATAATAGAAAGTGTCTCAGACTTGGCTAACCAGCATTTTGGAGTATTTAATACTTGATTGTCTAATATGACTTTTCTTAACAATATGATGTGATTTGTGGAAGCGCAATGGCCCACTGGTTAGGGCAGCGGACTCGCGATCATAGGATCGCGGTTTCGATTCCCAGACCGGGCGTTGTGAGTGTCTATTGAGCGAAAACACCTAAAGCTGCACGAGGCTCCGGCAGGGGATGGTGGCGAACCCTGCTTTACTCTTTTACCATAACTTTCTCTCACTCTTACTTTCTGTTTCTGTTGTGCCTGTAATTCAAAGGTCAGCCTTGTCACACTGTGTCACACTGAATATCCCCGAGAACTACGTAAAGGGTACACGTGTCTGTGGAGTGCTCAGCCACTTGCACGTTAATGTCACGAGCAGG
>NC_068985.1:102945550-102946599 GCF_001194135.2 Octopus bimaculoides | reverse complement strand
TCCCAGACCGGGCGTTGTGAGTGTCTATTGAGCGAAAACACCTAAAGCTGCACGAGGCTCCGGCAGGGGATGGTGGCGAACCCTGCTTTACTCTTTTACCATAACTTTCTCTCACTCTTACTTTCTGTTTCTGTTGTGCCTGTAATTCAAAGGTCAGCCTTGTCACACTGTGTCACACTGAATATCCCCGAGAACTACGTAAAGGGTACACGTGTCTGTGGAGTGCTCAGCCACTTGCACGTTAATGTCACGAGCAGGCAGTTCCGTTGATCGGATCAACTGGAAACCTCGACGTCGTAAGCGACGGAGTAACAACAACAACGATGTGATTAAAAGAACACCTAGCTTCGGGTAACCAGTTAGAAGCTGTTATTTCTCGAGGCGATTGATAGTAATCCAATTGCTTCAAAGCAGTGTCTTTCACCACAGGGTGGTAGCAACAGCTAGAATATTATTAAAATATTATTATAGATTGTGACTACACACACGCACACACTCACATAAATATGATGAAGCCGTACACGAAGTACCATTATTTGCAAGAAGTAGCAGTCGATAACCGTTCGGCGCTAAATAAAGCTTCACTTTACAATTCTACCTATATGGCACTTTATGTTGGTGGATAATAATATTGTTGTATTTTGATTATATATCCGATTCCCTGTATCTATCTATCTATCTATCTATCTAGGATATTCTGTAGGACAGTGAATAAGGATAGAGTAGGTTGTCCACAATTCCACATAGTCAGTTACACAGACCACAAATTTGTCACTTGTACGCTTGACTTAGATAAGACACATAGACAGGGTCCCGGTTACTGGAAGCTGAACGCGTCGTTCACGGCACGCCAGGCTTACAGGGACCAGATTAGCACTTTAGTTAAGAGAGCATTAACGGGTGCCATCATCAACAACAGATGGTGGTATGCCCTCAAAAAAGCAATCAAGTCAGAATCGGTTAGGTACAGTAAGGCCTTAGCGTTAGACCGAAATAGAATAGAGGGAGACCTAGTTAAAAAATTAGAAGAGGCACTTAGTACTGGCATC
>NC_068985.1:102941658-102942505 GCF_001194135.2 Octopus bimaculoides | reverse complement strand
ATATATATATATGTATGTATGTATGTATGTATTATCTCATACATACACACAGAGGCAGAGCCTTTATAAAAAACACAAAAGAAATTAACATAAACGCCACGAAACCGTTTATGGTACAAGAAATGAATTTTTATTCTTTTTGTTTCGTATTGATTTTGTGTTCCATATATATCTAATATAGTCGTATTATATTTGTCGCTGAGGGTTAGATAGAAAGTTTAAGACGTAGTGTGTTCTGAATAGAAAAACAGGGAGGGATTTGTCTTCATCATTATTCTGCGTAAGGCGCTCACACACACATTCACACACACAGAGGCAAGCCCATATGCACATACACACTGGCATACACTCATACATGCATTCATAGACTCATACACATACACACATATTCTGAGCAGACTATTTTCTGATTCAATTATGAAGGAAAATTTCCTTGAGAATGGATAAATAACATCTAACAATGTACTTTTATGATACTAGATAATATAATAAGTAAGTAGTGCTAGAAACAGACTACATAAAACAACAGCAACACAAGGAATAATACAAATAACCAAACAAATGCAACGTCTGTGTTATCATCTTTCTCAACAGCAACAACACCCACAATATAATAGAAATTACTACAGTAAAATACGGAGACAGCTTCATTTTGTTCCATAAATATTTACTAAATATTTGTAGGTGTTGAGGAAGAAAAATTTAACAAACATCTGTATGTCTGTCTGTCTGTCTGCCTGTCTCTCTGAATATATATCTACGAATACGTACGTACGCATATACATATACACACACATACATATATATAGATATATGTATACATATATTTAGATATAAATATATATAT
>NC_068985.1:102930022-102940073 GCF_001194135.2 Octopus bimaculoides | reverse complement strand
CAGCTGTCGAACGCCGACGAAGGGAAATAACCCTGAAATCCGGATACGTTCGTGCTGCAGATCGAGGTGAGAGGGATAACTTCCCTTGGCAAACAGGACACAGTCGTGTGTCGATAAGCCAGCTGGAGGAGATGTCCTCCTGGGGCTAAAAGCAACAGTAACATCCACCCCTAGGGGTCAGCCACACTTAAGTGGCAATATACTACACTTTATCGTGCAGTTACTGTTAATACTTCATTTAGAGAATTAACATTGCTTATATATATATATATATATATATATATATACATATACAATATATATATATATATATACATATATATATATATAAGAATATATTACTACCCGTGTGGAATAAAATAACTTCATTTTCTACACACACACACACACACACACATACGCACACACACACATGTATATATATATGTGTGTGTGTGTGTGTGTGCATAATGTATATATGTACGTGTAAATAATAATGATGAAGATGATGGTCCACCGTGCATTTTACTTATGCCCAAAGGATTCCCGCTACAGGCCTAACTCGACCTTACTCGTCAGCGAGTATGAAACTATACTAGACATAGATTCTACACACTTCTTACATGAGTGTATATTAAACTGTTCAAGTCTTTACCCAAAACAGAAAGAAAAAAAACATGCATATATACATGCACAAACACACATACACATTAATAAAAGATTAAGCGTAGTATAATAGAATATTGTGACAGACAATGAAAATAAGAGTTTAGTTGTTACAGGTTTTACTCTTCAACAGCTTCCATATCTTAAATCCATCGATCTATAAACGTGGATAAATAGATTCATTGACGGATAAAAGATAGAAAAACGGATGGGTAGATATATCGACACATAGTTAAATCAAAGAGAAATAACCATAGCATATATCTGTGGATGTTACTTCTACCTTTTTATGTATAGCAACCCAGAGGTTGACGTCATGCTGGGGTATCGCTTATTATTATTATTTTAAGTTCATTAATTTAAAGTTTATTTGTATTGTTAGAGTAGACAGATACACACACTGAAAGAAATGTAAGTGGAACATGATAGATAGATATATTGATTGATTGCCCTTTTTCATCTCAAGAATCAGATGTTTCAGAAAAACATAACATTTCATCATACATTTTTCAAAATAAACCTGGTATTTCCACAGGTACTGCTAGTTTATATATGAATACGCTAAGACCAAATGCGTTACGCTGTCATGTTTATGCTGTCATGTGGTTAGCTGAACGGAGAGGCGAAGAGGGAGATAAAAGTGGGAAAGAAAAGAGGGAAATGGTTAAAGGTAGGAAAGAGATGTTAATGACGCGCGGTAGTGGGAAAGTAATAGTTATTACGTGGCTAAAAACTTAGTTGGAGGGAGTGAAATACAATGTTTGGCAGAAGTGTAATGTTCAAGTAGTCAGGTTAAACAAAGCAGAGAGAGAGAGAGAGAGAGATAGAGAGATAGATAGATAGATAGATAGAGAGAGAGAGAGAGAGAGAGGGGGGGGGAGGGAAATTTTAAGCATCAATAATATATTATTTTTGTAGCTAACAAGAAAATAATATTTTAGTATTAAATTTTTTTATCCACATTGCCAAATACATCGATGGGTAGACAGTAAAATGAAGGGTTATATCCGATATAACAATAAACTTATCATAGACAAAGTATAAGGTAAAATATGAATGAAAGGAATACAGTAGTTATTTACAACAGATAAGAAAACGCGAAATGAAACTGTGATAGAGCGTCAGAAAAAAAAAAAACTTAACATATAATTGAAAGTTATAACGTTGATGACATGAATGTTCTCTGTAATCACTGTCAAGCTCTTAGATTTATAAATGAACCTTTGAACTATTGAGAGCATGGATAAGTCACGCTCCCTCAATTACAGCGTTATCCAGAAGAACTGAAAGGTATTTTTAAAATGAAAATAATGCAGAATATGCAATTTCAAAAGAAACATTAATTTTTATGGTTCTCTATAAACTTCCAGTCATCTAAAAAATTCGTATTTACCGTGGGATCTCCATGATAATAACAGTGTATGTATTACACTGAATATATATATTACATACACACATATAACATATCTATCTATCTATCTATCTATCTATCTATCTATCTATCTATCTATCTATCTATCTGTCTTATTTCTTTACTGCCCGCAAGGGGCTTAAACATGAAGGGGACAAACAAGGGATTAAGTAGATCACATCGATCCCAGTGCGTAACTGGTTTTAAATTTATCGACCCCGAAAGAATGAAAGGCAAAGTCGACCTCGGCGGAATTTGAACTCAGAACGTAGCGGCAGACAAAATACCGCTAAGCATTTCGCCCGGCACGCTAACGTTTCTACCAGCTCGCCGCCTTATCTATCTATCTGTCTGCCTGTCTGTCTGTCTGTCTGTGTTTCCGTCTGTTTTTCTGTTAGTCTGTTCCTCCACCCGTCTCTTGGTCTATCTATGTAGCCAGTTACACGCAAGCGCGGGCAAATACGCACACACCCACACACATACGCACACACATTCACGCGCGCACACACATATATAAATGTATATACAAAAATTTCATATTCTTTCAAACCTGCAGACATACATATATGTACTTGCATATTTATGTATGCTGTTACATTTTCGGACATATTTCAGTATATTTTATGTACATGAAGACATGAATACACACGTATGCATATAAATATATGTATATTCGTATTTACATACGTTTAACCGCTCCTATCGCCAACAACACACTTGCAGGTACACACACACGCACACACACATACACACACACACACACACACACATATCCATAAATTCTAAGACCTTCGTATACAGCTCCATCAATCATTTGGTGTTCATCCGCCTTTTCCTTTTTCTTTCTCGCTATAAAACATGATATGCATACCACTACTACTACTACTACTACTACTACTACTACTACTACTACTACTACTACTACTACTACTACTACAAGCACACATATATATTGGTATTTTATTACTTTTAATCGCTAGAATTTATAAAGTGACTAATGGGTCAAAGTTTCTTGTATGGCACTTATCAAACTGTAACTAAACTGACCTAATCTGACTCTTCGAAAGTAATGTGCCCTGATTACTTATTTAAGTGTAGTAGTAGTAGTAGTAGTAGTAGTAGTAGTAGTAGCAGCAGCAGCAGCAGTAGTAGTAGTAGTAGTAGTAGTAGTAGTAGTAGTAGTTGTAGTAGTAGCAGTAGCAGCAGAAGTAGTAGGTCTAATCGGAAAGAGATGAAACATGTTGAAAGGCATTCCAGTCATGACCATCCCGTATTTATTGGGTATATTAGATAAACTACATCTTTTAAAATCCATTCTGTTCTTTGCTTTCCAAAGACAGAGGGTGTGATTTGATGGAGATACTTGTAGGTTGCGAGGCCACGTTGGGAACTGTGATATGAGAACGGAGCCCTCACTCTGTTTGTATGTGTGCGTGTGTGTGTTTGTGTGTGAAATTATGTGTATGTGTGCATGTGTTTGTGTGTGTCTGTGTTTCCTTCAACGTTTGTAAATGCCTGTGTGAATATCTGTGTGTGTCCCATATTTATGTGTGTCCCATATTCATGTGTGTCCCATATCTATGTGTGTCCCATATCTATGTGTGTCCCAAAAGAAAAGTCTTCGATATAGATGCAACTGTTTGAATTCCTCCAGAAGAATACATACGAATGTTTAATAAGCACCGGGTAAAATAGCTAATGCCGTGCTTTTGTCGCATGGCCTTTGCCTTGCGATGAAGTAGGCTCTAGAAAAACTCAATAGTGATCAGAGGGTATGTTTCAGAAAGAGACACACGGATGTCTCCTTATTGATTTACTACGGCTATTTGAAAGCGAAAAGGGCGACCTCAATTAATGGGTAAACTTGTATACTTAATAGGATGTCTTCATTAACGGTTAGATGGAAACATTGTTGAGAGTTGAAGGACTAAATACTCGAATCTTCTCAGCTAATATCGATACTGTTTGGCAACGATAAATAGAATGATACTGTTAGAAGATGCTAAAATCATTATATTGACAAAGGAATATCGAATAATACTGTAATGATTTAGCCAATATAGCATCCGCTTTGTTTTATGTGAATACTATTGATTTATATTCATATGTTATCAATATAATTTGAAATTTAAAAAGGAATATCTAAGATGATATCTTTCTGAAGAGAATTATAGCTTGTGTTTCCTGCAGCGACAAAGTAGATATCGCTTTTGTCGTAAATAAATAAATAAATTCTGAGAATTAGGAAGAATTTATCTCCAATAATATTCAGTGTAAATCTCTTCTTTATACCAAATCTGTTTCGGTGTTAAACAATAGACTTGTACAGTAGTTAAATTAGTGCCAATACAGGAAGCATCAAAATGATAACTTGAAATATTTATGTGGTGAGGAAAAACAATATTAGTTAATGAATAATATTAAATTTAGACATGTTTTGTAATCATTGCGAGCTCGTCAGCGAAGCGTTGTTAATCTATGGCTGAGATATCCGTGAATCATTTAAACGTATATTTCTGAATAACAATTATCTCAATTTGAGAGTCACTGCTGGGTGACTCCTTAAATTGTTGGATTGTCAACCTTAACATGTATAATTTGTTACTGATTTTACATATTGTATTCAAGACATTTAACTTGTAACTGCCTGCGTATAGGAACCACTGAATGTTCAGAACAACAGGACCCCGTCCCACCCCGCATAACTGAAGTTTGACTTGCACTACTAAGTTCCAATCTTAACATCTACACAGGCTGAAATGATGCACTCCACATTAAATCTGGAAAACTTTGCTGAAAGATAAACTTTACAATACTGTCCTCCATTAACTCCAGCAACCATTTTCAAAGTACTCTTACACACTTGATTTACTAGTTGAAATAGATATCTGAAATTTAATATACGTAGAATAGTATATTTTTAATTATTAATTCAATGTAAGTTATATTTCGGAATCTCATTGAATATTTGCGCCAGAGTCTAGACATAGAACCATTATAAACCATTATAAATCGTACGAATTGCTTCAACTTTGCTTTTAGCATTTCATTTTAAAAACGTCTTTCACCTGTTTGATCTTCCATATCCTCCCCTCTTTCACTAGAGATATTTTTACCGATATTCCAATCATCTCTTTGCAGTCGATCTAATATCTCACCGTTCCTAATAATATCACTTATCCAGTTCGGAATGACTTCACACGCAGAAAAATATCGTAAAAATTTCTCATTCCAAATGATTATGTCTTTAACAATTTCCAATCAATCATTTTGATTTAAAATCTACAAAAGCCGACAAGGCTTGCAAAGAAGCTCGATCGAATACCATAAAGCTTTTACCAATGAATAGTTGGTTAATCAAAGGCTGATTGGCAAGTAAAGGTTACAAACGGAGTCATTTGATTGTCAATGAATACGAGGTGTTGTCTACGGAGAGAATAGGATCAAGGAAAATAAATTCAATCGGGTCTTAAGCAGCCTTAGACATTACAGAAAAATTTTATGAGTGGCTCCTATAGATCATCATAAAAGTCCATGGGTCACTACATATTTCTACATGAGCGTTAATATATTCAAGTCAACGCTGGTTCACTCATAAAATATATCACACTATATCAATCACGTATTCACTTATGTACGTATTATTCCTCTTGGTCTACTTCGTCAAAATTATCTCTTACTTTCTGAAGGAGAAAAAAAAGACAAGGAAGGTGAACAAGAAAACTGACCACAATATGTATGTATGTATGTATGTATACAGGCACGCACGCACGCATATATATGCTTGTGTGTGCGTGTGTGTATGTGGAGGGGGTCACGCACACAAACATACGTTGATTTTTACAAGTTAGTGACATCCATGTTTCGCATTCCTCACTATTAACAGACATATGTGCATACATGTATGCATGAATAACTACCTACCTACCTACCTACCTACCTACCTACCTACCTACCTACCTAACTACCTACCTACCTAACTACCTACCTACCTACCTACCTACATAACTATCTACTTACCTATCTACCTAACTACTAACCTATCCCCAATATATATATTATATATATCATTCTTTTATTCTTTTACTTGTTTCAGTCATTTGACTGGGGCCCATGCTGGAGCATCTCCTTTTAGTCGTATATATATATATATATATATATATATATATATATAGGCAGATCCATGCTTTGTAGATCATACCTTCAATGCTTGGCTCCGTGTAGTAAATCGTAACTGGCGTTATATTCCTGTCGCTGTATTTAGAGTTAATGTGAATAGTCTCAGTTGTTCAGCGAAGTCATTCTAAGTAATCTCAATTTTCCCGCTACGAAGTAGTGAACGTATTATAACTGCATTACATACCTCGTTAAAGAAGCTGAACATTTTTTGTTGAATCTCGTGAGTATCTATGTGGTTTTCTGGATAATTGGAACAATTTCCTTGAGGCTGGAACCATCGTTGAATATTTTGATATTAAGTTGTTTGAAATTCTTTCTTTTCTTCAGTGACAAATTGTATATAATGTAAAATATGTATTGGAGGCATATTCTGTCTTTGAAAGATAGTTAAGTTCCCTAGACTGATTCTCATATATACTTTTAATCGTGTATGTATACTACCTATGTATACACACAGTACATAACTATTTACATACATACATACATACGTACATACATAAAGCAATCAGCTGTTTGTTGGCTGTAAATGCACCATCTAAATATAAAACTATCCATGGTGAACTACTGCCGAACTTACAGATCTTTCTTCCAGTCACCTTGCTGTCGTCTTAGGAGCTTTGCACTATGTAGGAACAGCTTTACGTAACTTGAAATATTAGGGTCTTCTAAGAAACCGACTCGCACCCTGACAATACAATTGATTAGCGGATTTGTAGATTTGTAAACCATTCCAAAGATTCTCCCTTTAAGTTTTCTCGGCTGAGCATGCGCACAAAATCATATGTATTTATTGTGTACACTCACAGACATAAAATATTTACACATACTCATATACCTTAAAGACATTTAGATTCACTAAAAGATTCCAAATATTTTAACACATGTACACATACGTATGCACTCATTAACCCAACCACGTAATCAAAAACCCGTTCAACTTTTTGATTAATAAAGAACCAGAAACACCCTATCACTTTATTAGTGATTATTTTAAATTCTACGTAGACGAATTTAAGTATGTCTCAAAGAAAAAAATACTCGTGTGGGTTCCCACGTACTCGATCATTTGTGAATATTTTACCGTGTGATTTTTCTTTGCAAGTGCTGCAGAGTGTAAAATGAAAAATAAAAATAAATGATCAATTCAATTATTTATCTTTCCAAAGCAACCATTCCAACCATAGCTGCAATAAGAATCACATCAAAAATCCGCAACCATTCCGACTGCACCAATTACATGCAGCATGTTTACATTGAAGTAGATATTACGTGACCTGTCGTTCATTAATGTAGTAAAAACCCATGGAATTGTTGATAGTACGCTGTACCGACAACTGTCCAACCATAATATTCCCCGACATCATGAATGTGATTGTAAACCATTCCAATGTCTTCAATTGCACTCCATTGCCTGTACAGATAGCCTTGTTGTCTCATTTATAATTGTCAACAATACAAAGCAACCAATCCGACATTTTGGAATGTGATTTTCTTCTTCTTTATTATGGATCTTTGCTCTTGTTTCCTACGTTGTTTCATTAATTCTTTCTAGCTTTTAATTGAGTCATGATTTCGAATAATTTTTCGGGCTGTTGTTTCTTCATGAAACAAACAGAAACTGCATAGGTAATGAATAAATGATGGAACATTTTTATTATTCATGTATTTATTGAGTTGCTAAAGCGGTAGGCGCTGTAGAGAACCGAACTAAATAAACTGCCGTAATTAGTTCCATATCTTAACATTGTAAGTACGACTCCAACCGTGATTAACTATGTTCATCATCCCAATGGAATTAAGAAACCATGGACCTATGCTATATTGAGTTCGTGGAAAAGCCATTATTTATTTAATATTTGTTTTCAAAAACAACTCCTGATTACACTGTGTGCAGGTTGCATTTTATTCAAACTGTTGAAGGTTTGCAGGACATTTTTTTTTATTGGAAGAGATCAAAGAAATGAGTAAAAAGGAATTTGTAGTCAGGAAACAGAAGATACTTTAAAGGTAATCGCATTAACTGAAGAATAGAAAAAAGCTGATGTTTGATAAATTGAATATATAATTGCTATGTAGCCCTAGTCTAATTAAATGTAAGTAGCAGTGGCATAAAAATATAACTGGTTCTGGCTACGGTCAACGTCAGCTGAATTCTGTTAATGCTAAATATATGAAATACATCTTCGGCCTTGCACTGCAAAATACCCTACTTGACTATGAAGGATTAAATGCTAAGAATGAATACATAAACAAGAAGGGTGCAGTTATAGATAGAAATGACAGACAATTAGACACTGAGTGTATGTCAATATAATGACTTAGATCTTCAAGTCACATTGTATTCACCAAGTCTAATTTAGTCACCATCCCGATTATCTTCCCTTATTCTTTTCTGTCACCTATTAGGATCCTATTTGTGTTTTCTGTACGACGTTGTTACACAGTGCTCATGACCAAAATGCTTATTCAAATATTAATACAGTAATCCTCCGCCATATCGCGGTTCACTATCACGCACTCAGAACATCGTGATTCATATATCGCGCACTCAGTACATCGCGGATTTTTCTGGCTAATATATGTAAATTAATACCACGAACTCCTCAGTATATCGCGGGTTTCTGCGGCTGGTAGGTATTTATATTTTTTTAGATTTTAATTATTTCTGTGGTAAAATAAGTATTTCTATGCATAAAAGATGAATAAATAAAAACACAGTACAGTACTGCACTATAAAACATATTAATTAAAATATATTAAAAGAAAATACGTAGTGTACTGTAGATGAGTAAACAAAGAATCGCACATACTGTATGGAAAACGAAACTCGGGAGTCGAATGTGTTGTTTTGCATTTATAATTAAATAAATATATACAAATTATAGAAACAATAAATAATACATATAGTACAGTACTGTTTCTACTACGTAGATTTTCACCTCTCGCGGGAGGTTTCGGAACAGTCGAAGGATTACTGTGTATTTAGAAATAAACAGATACCTGAAGGTGGTAAATCCGTTACTGGCAACAACGAAAGTGCAGTAAAATTCATTCGTAAGATTTTAGTGCCCAGTTCGTATCTTCTTTATGTAATTTGGAGACGTATGGGCTTTCAGAAATTAACTCCTCTTCAATATACTGAGCTGAAAAATGTGTCTTCGTTGATGCCTGTCCCTTTGAATTAATGGATTTTGTGGAAGTATTGGATAGAATTGTTGGGTAAGTATTTAATCAACAACTTATTTGCTCTTGTTATCTGTCCCAGCAGTCACTGGCGATATAACACTTAAAATGTTTACATACCAAAGAGAATACGATATAAAAGATTCGATTGCTTTCTCATATCAAACAAAAACTAATAAAGAAATTGGTGTGTCTATTCGAAAGATTTATCTTTCTACTTTCAAATATAAAAATAGTATTTATGTTTCACACAAGTACACACATACATGCACATGCACATACGCACACAGGCTCCCTCAGACGTAAGCAGAGAAACACACCATAACATTACTCTCAGAAACATACACACATAACTAGAAAAAAATACAAGATGCGGGTATAAAAGAGGACAGAGATACGTGCGTATGTGCGCCTGTATGCGTATATATGTATGTGTGTATGTGTGTGTATGTGTGTGAGTGCGCGCGTGTGTGTTTACATATATATATATAATATAAACATAATTATAAATATATATATATATATGTATATATGTAGGGAAGTAAATATATCAGCAGCTGCATACACACACATATATATGTGTATATATATATGTGTGCGTATATATATATATATATATATATATATATATAT
>NC_068985.1:102927918-102928584 GCF_001194135.2 Octopus bimaculoides | reverse complement strand
TATATATATATATATATATATATATATATATATATATATATATATGTGTGTGTGTGTGTGTGTGTGTGTGTGTGTTCATATATAAGATAAATATACGTAAGTATGTATCGTTTTATATTTTCGAAGTAAGAAATTAATTTCTAACTCAGGAACCATAATAGCCCGGATCATATGCCTGGTGCACTTGAACAAAGGTAAAGATCGCAAGGTAACAACCTCGGGAACAGCTATTAATAACAACAACGACTGCTACAACAACATCATCAGCAACTAGAACAACATTATACTATCGAAATAAAAAGATCGAAAGTAAAAACTTAAAAGCTTATCAAAGTGGAACATATATATATATATATATAAATATATATATAGTAGACTTACTTGCAAAAAAGGACGTGTGCGTTCAATAATGTAATAATACAAAGAATATATATATACATGTATACACACATATATGTACATACTTACATCTACATGTGTATATATATGCATATCAGGGTACAGGACGTTAGAACAATAAACTACAGACAACGGAACGAACACATAGGAAAACGGAAAGCCACTTGGAATATCCCTTCATCAGCTGTCTCTATTCTATCTAGACGTTTCGAAGACAAGACAGAACGTACTCTAGAATAGTCTCTTCCTGAGTAGTGGATATATATA
>NC_068985.1:102926405-102927369 GCF_001194135.2 Octopus bimaculoides | reverse complement strand
TATATATATATATATATATATATATATATATATATCTATATCTATCTATCTATCTATCTATCTATCTATCTATCTATCTATATATATATATATATATATGCACACATACATAGATACATAAATACACACACATCCATGCACACACATATATATGTGTATGTGCGTTTATGTGTGCATTCGTGTCTATGTGTGTCTTTGTGTGTGTGTTCAATGATTTCTAAAAATTTCTTACAAATATCGACAGTGCTAAAGCATTGAAAGGAAGACGGGAATGTACGAGTAAGCGAAAGCGGTATTTATAATGTCAGTGTTGCTAAGAGAGAAACTACCCGCTTTTGTTTTTAGTTTAATCGCTTCCGCTATGATTTCTCTCAACAGTCAGTTAATATTGTCCATTAACACAACGCGTGCCATTTTCATATGCATTGCTATATTTATAGTATGTGTATCTGCCTTTCAACATATCTGTCCTATCCATTTGTTTGTGTGTAGGTGCACTAATCTTTCTGTCTCAAGAATATGGACTTCAAGCTTTGAGAATTAAACAGAAGTGCATGACTTTAAATCACTTTAAATATGAATCGACCCTACATAATAGAAAGCTACACTTCACTTATTACGTTTATCGATATTTCATTCATGTTTTTATCTTATTATAGTCTTGTCTGAATGCAATATGAATGAGTGAGCCATAATGCTGTACCTTTTGGATTACTGGTAGAATCTTCCCAATGGGCTTCTAAACAGTTTCTGTATACCCCAAACCCTGAGGTATTCCAAAGACTGCTATTTTCTGCAAGGTCTTCACCTGTATTGCAACCCCTGTTATTGTTGTTGTTGTTGTTGTTGTTGTTGTTGTTGTTGTTGTTGTTGTTATTATTATTATCATCATCATCATCATTGAGCAATAGCGAAGTTGAGTGGCAGGATCAGAAGAGTGCTGAAGCGAGTGGTACACATTACG
>NC_068985.1:102922915-102925682 GCF_001194135.2 Octopus bimaculoides | reverse complement strand
ATATATATATATATATATATATATATATATATATATACATATATATATATATGTATAGATATGTATATATAGTAACAGCATAGTGATTTCTGTATTAAAACCTATTGGAGATCCGTTTCAATTTTCATCTATCCGGTGTCAATAAATACGTACGAATTTCCTAATGTAGCCAGTATAATCGATTATACGCCACCTATATCTGTGGCCTTGTTCCTAAATTAGAAATAATAACGCTACTGCTACCACAACCACCACCACCCACTACTACTACTACTACTACTACTACTACTACTACTACTACTACTACTACTACTACTACTACTACTATTACTACTACTACTACTACTACTACTACTACTACTACTACTACTACTACTACTACTACTACTACTACTACTACTACTAAATTCCTCTCTATGTCAATGAAATCTTATTCAATGTAACCATTTTTTAAATACATAGGCAACAGCTTTTCAATTTCATAGCACCT
The DNA here is from genome assembly GCF_001194135.2 of Octopus bimaculoides. Classification (NCBI taxonomy): domain Eukaryota; kingdom Metazoa; phylum Mollusca; class Cephalopoda; order Octopoda; family Octopodidae; genus Octopus; species Octopus bimaculoides. Next base: position 102,925,192 of record NC_068985.1, on the reverse strand, counting down.
CACCTGTTAGCATCTATAGGTGTAAAATTTAGCTTGCCATCTCTGGTTGAGAGTCGGATGCAACTCGATTAAAAGTAAAGGGAATCCAAATAATAATAATAATAATAATAATAATTTCAAATTTTTGCCACAGGGACAACTTTGGGGAGGAGATTAAGTCGATTACTTATTTTATCAACCGCGAAAGGAATTTGAACTCAGAACGCAGTGACGGGCGAAATGCTGCCAGGCGTTTTGTCTGACGTGCTAACGATTCTGCCAGCTCGCCGCCTTAACAACAACAACAACAACAACAACAACAACAATGAAATAACCATTATAAACCTCTTATTAGGGAGAGGCGCTTTAAGGCTACTCGTGGAAAAACCCCCTGATCAACAGGGCAAGAGCTCTTCTCCTTTTATTCTTTTTACAGGTGTATTCTCAGAATTGGTCCTTTCACACTGGCCATTTTTCCAACATCCACTTATCTTTCAACAAATTTGCAAGAAGACAACACTTCCCTCTCCACTCTCATTTTCCTTTTCAAGTGAAACTTGAAAAAGTTGACGAGGGTTTGGCCAAAGAGGAAAGTATCTGACTTTAACCCTTTCAAACGAGTTTACCTTACTATCTCTTTTGCTACAGCCACCAGACAAATGAAAATTACCAGCCCCTTCCGATTAAAAGAGGCCTGCGAAACAATCTTCCCTATGGATTCAGCTGATAGCCGGATCCGTCCTACACCCGACAGCAGCTTTTCGACATAAGCCCACAGTTCAGCAATGCTCGGGAACTGGATTAGTGCGTGCAGAAAGATTTCGTCGCTCTCAGCGCACCACAGGAAGACCCAGCTGATGGCACATCCGTGCCTGTAAAGTTTATCCCGAACAGGCAGTGCCCCTCGGTAAACCCCGCTAGGTGAGGGATTTCTGGAAGTTATCCATAGGCCTCGGCCCGAAAGTTCTTCGAAACAGACCGGTAAGTTGACCCCCGTTCACGCCTGGAGTTTTCCGGAGAACGTCGTCGCGCTTTTTGCTCCAATAACCCTCTATAGAACACTAGACTGGAACTGCTACCGATCGCATTGCCCGACTGACGGAGGGCTGTGGGCGCTTGACGGCACTCGAGGTGTCAAGCGACCTTCCTCATTCTACGCCTATTGGCCAACAGGGTCGACATATAGGGGGCAATACAGCAGACGTAGACAGTGGCGGGCTTTTACATAAAACAACGATAATCAGCAAATAAGGAAAAATAGTCCCAGGGTATTATCATTGCCGCTAACATTTTACTTTGGTCAATATCACAACCTTCATCATCACCATCATAATACACACCATTGCAAGAGCAAACCTTAGGAACTACTGGACGTGGAAGAGCTTCCACATAATCGCTAACCTGCTTAAAATAACATCTAAATCACCTTCAAAATCAGACTCAACAGATTTTAAAAGAAAGGCAGAACACATTGAATAGTATAGTCCTAAAAGCATTATAACTGGAAAAGAAATGATAATAATAAAAATATATTAAAAAAAAAGAAAAACGGGATGGTTCTAGCTAGAAGGCCTTTGATCATGGTTCTTGTTCAATCAGAGTTGACCTTTGCTCAACAGTAGCAACAGCAACGGCAGCAGCAACAACAACAACCACAACAACAACAACAACAATAACAACAACAACAGTTACCTTAACGACCAGAAAACAACTACGTTTATCACTAACGCTAGCGTCGTCTCTATAATCATTGCTGTCTCTATCGTCATTAATTTTAAGGCCACCTACCACCATGCACACGACCACCACCATCATCACCACCACCACCACCACCACCACCACCACCACCACAACCACCACAATTGCTATCACCACCGATAATAATAATGATAATAATGATGATGATGATGATGATGATGGTAACAATAACAACAAGAATAACATCATAAAATTGAAAATTAGCATCGACTTCGGTCATTAATGTTATCATTAACACAACAAGCACCGCCACCATCGCTCTATCATCATTATTACCATCACCATCACCATCACTACCGTCACCACGACGACCACGACCACCACCATCATCATCGTCATCATTATCATCATCATCACCACCACAATCACCACCATCATTATCATCGTCATCATCATCAACATCATCATCATCAACATCATCATCATCATCAACATCATTATCATCATCATCATCAACATCATCATCATCATCATCATCATCATCATCATCAACATCATCATCGTTGTCATCCTCATCCTCATCATCATCATCATCATCAT
>NC_068985.1:102920896-102921747 GCF_001194135.2 Octopus bimaculoides | reverse complement strand
CATCATTATCATCATCATCATCATCATCATCATCATCATCATCATCATCATCATCACCATCATTATCATCATCATCATCATCATCATCATCATCATCATCATCATCATCATCATCATCATCATCATCATCATCATCATCAGCACCAACAACAACAGCAATAACAGCACAGCAGCAGCAGCACCACCAACGCCGCCGTCGTTGTCGTTATAGTCGTGTTTGAAGAAGTTGAACCCGACTATAATCCATCCCTCGATGCAAACAACAAGAACAATGCTATTAATATGTTATTAGGGGTTTGTTCATCTGGAATTTTTTTCCCCATGTTTTTGAACGCTTTTGCGATAATTGCCGCTCATCAATTATGCAGTGGTTCATAATGTTGACGCTGTAGGCAGCAGGAACAATGCATAATTGACGAGTGTTTCATTAGCTTGTAGTGTTAAATTCAACTCCCATGAATGGAATGTCTTGGACGGGTATGGGCTGTAATAGTCTGATTGTCATTGGCCTTTTGTTGGTGTCCTTATGTTCTTATGATCCAGCGGGTTTTTACGGGACCTGTACGTTATGTCACGGACTTGTGTTTGGCCTTCAGAAAGGCTACCTTCTGGATTTTCTAAATACTGATTTGTGTTGAGATAAGCACGAAACAAAGAACAAAGTGACTGACATGTATACACACACACACACACATACATACATACATACATACATACATACATACACACACATATACACAGACATGTATATATATATATATATACCACGTATATATATATATATATATATATATATATATGATTCTTTTATTCTTTTATTTGTCTCAGTCATTTGATTGCCGCCATGCTGG
>NC_068985.1:102917646-102920525 GCF_001194135.2 Octopus bimaculoides | reverse complement strand
CAAGGCTTTGTTCGGCTCGAGGCTGTAGTCGAAGGCAGTAGTAAACTGTTAATCCTCAGCCATAACTCAGTTAATATTTTTTGATTTTTTCAAGTACTTTTATTTTGGGCTAGAATATTGTGATTTTCTTTCATTTATGGAAGCAAATTTATCCCGAACACCCTGCACAATGTCATCCCCAGAAAAGGATGCCATGAGATAAATAGAGACAACAGCTCTTCTATGGAATACATCCATATCAGCACAAGGAATGCTGATGGAAGATGTCAAGTCAAAATCTCTTCCGAGTGGAAACATTATAGACCTGACATTGTTCTTTAGGACAGAAAAGAAAAGTAAAGTACGGTTAAAGAGATGAGTTCCGCAATCAACGAGGAGTGTATGTATGGACAACTGCTTCAAATGAAAGTATATCTGCCTTCCAAAGTGTGATCATTTGTATAACACAGCGCTGTTTATATGTAAACGTATGTGAAATATATTGGGTTGGTAGCATTAAAGACGAGGAATAGCAAGAAGTGGATTGACAAATGGAAGTGTCTGTACATGTGTTTCTCTATAGTTATGTAGGTGTTCGTAAAAGACGGAGAAGAAAATACTTTTGTTTATACGAAGAGAGAAGCAAACCAGCCCAAGGAAGAGTAAACGTGTAATAAAAAAAGCGAGACAACGAGAATGTCAATGCATAACATACGAATGTTTATTTGTGAAACTGTGTGCTTGTGTGTGTATATGAGCGTGAAAGAGAGTGAGTGAGGGAGAGAGAAAGAGAGAGAGAGAGAGAGAGAGAGAGAGAGAGAGAGAGAGAGAGAGAGAGAGAGAGAGAGAGAGAAATAGAGAGAGAGAGAGAAAGACAAAAAAGGGAGGGTAAGTAGGGAAGAGCAAAAAGAGAGCATGAAATAAATTACAAAGTGAAAGAAAAAGTAGAAAGGGAACAAAAAGTGAGAATAGCGATCAGAAATACAGAGTAATTCCGATAAATGAGCATAAATGGGATTAGGCTTCCGATTTTCTTTTATCACTGGATACGTTATCAGCTGTTACTTCCGGTTATGAAATAAAGATAGTACATGCGTACACATACGCGTACGCATAGGTGCGTACAGTTAAATACACGCATACACGTATACGCACAAACATGTAGGCACAGACACACATGCTCAGGTATAAAAATAACAAAGATACAACCTTAAAACGAAATGAAATATGCGCAAAAGAACTAAGTGATAACGTTAGAAAATATGAATGCAGTAGGAAAACAACGTGTAGAAAAATGTTCAACACTTAAAATGATAACTAAATGGAAACGTTGAACGAAAGATATTTGGAGGTGGAATGAGTATGCTACAAGACTAACAAAGATGAAAGAAGAAAATATATTAAAAATAAACAAAGAAACAAGACATAAACAAAAATGCAGAAAGGCAGTAATGAATTGTGAAACAATAACCATTAATGATACAATCATGAAATATGGACGTTGACCGAGAAATAGACGGTGGTAAAAGAAAGAGTTTGAAAGTAGGAAAAACAGAAATGAAAAGAGTTAAAGATAACATCACGAAATATGGCTATGAATTAAATTATTATCTGAGCAACAACTCCGTCTTCTTAATGTCTCATGGTGATTATCGCACGATTGCAAAAGATTTCCTGAGACGAGATGCCGCTGACAGATGTATGAATATCGATAGAGAAGTCAACGAGTAGATGTAGATATGCAGAGGATACACCTATAGCGAATGAAATACTTTCATAGAATGTATATACAGATGTATATGTGTGTGTGTATGTCTGCACGCGTTCAAGCACGAAATGTAGCATATATAGCATTGATATTGAGTTTTGAACATGGTGATTAATTAGTGATTGTTCTATTCTCTGTCTCTGTCTGCATCTCTCTCTGTTTCTCTCTCTCTCTCTGTTTCTCTCTCTCTCTCTCTCTCTCTCTCTTTATATATATATATATATATATATATATATATATATATATATACACACACACACATGTATATGCGTACATCTATCTATCTATCTATCTATCTATCTATCTATCTATCTATCTATCTATCTATCTATCTATCTATCTACATATGCAATTTATTTCATCTTTCTAATCAGAGTATATTTCACTTCCCACCTTTAGTTTCCATGTTCTGTTCTTCGCTTTCTCTGTTTCAGCCTACTTTATTAGCATTAGAGTTGATGCTACTCTGTATTAGATTAAATACTTTCTCTAATACCATTTACGTTTTTTTTTCTAGTTCTTAATCAAATGCACTGCACGACTGGAAGGAAGTACCGATAGAAAACAAATGTATTTGCATTTATCTGTATGTGTGTGTGTACGTAGATGAAATTGTAGTATGCTAGTGTGTTGTTTGTATGAAAGATGACTACTACAGATGTTAATGGCCGGTTACAAGAAAAAAAATGCAAACAATATTTCACATTCTTTGAAATAATATTCTAATATCTATAGTGAATAGTTGCGAAGGATATGATTGGTTATTCGCTTAAATTCCCTGGGAAGAGACATGCAATCGGAAAGAAGCCGAAACCTAAAACAATTTTTATGTTATGTATATAGATACGTATAGCTATTTTGTATATAACTATATACTATTTTTTTTTAAAGATGTACCAGAAATGGCTTATAGGCGTAGATGTGTGGTAAGAAATCAGCTTCCCAGCTGAATGGTTCTGGGTTCAGTCCCACTGCGTGGCAGCTTGGGCTTGTGAAAGCTTCTAGAATTCCGGGTCGATCAAAACGCAGTGAATGGATTTGGAAGGCGGAAACTGAAAATAAAAAAAATCTGTCGTGCACACACAGACAGACACACACATGTATATATGTATATATATATATATATATATAT
>NC_068985.1:102911818-102917174 GCF_001194135.2 Octopus bimaculoides | reverse complement strand
ACACACACACACACATATATATATATATATATATATATATATATATATATATATATCCATGTATGTGCTTCTATAAGTGTGTATAATACCACCTTGTATAAGATTAAATATTTACATATTAACGTAAAATAAGACATGAATGCGTAGTAATTTTACTTCCAGTTCGTTCCCGAATTTTCGCATGTTACTAATAAGATAATCTTCAAACAATTTCATGATAGAGAGACATTATTATCATATCAACGCTTACAATCAAATTGTTATACAATACATCCAATATATACAGATTAACACACATACACCCACATATGCGTATATATAAGCATGTTTTCAATATATATAAATATATATATATATATTCATAATACACACACATACATATAAATACATGCATCATACATATATGTATCTGTGTGTGTGCGTATGTGCGCATGCACGTGTGGGCGGGTGAGTGTTTGTCTGCTCGACTGTATATATAGGTATGCATATATAAATCTATCTATAATTTGCTGCATTAGAAGGCATGGTAGCCAACATGTATAAATTAATATTTATGAGCGTATCAAGTGTATTTGCATATAACTTTGATATTGTGCATCCATTCATCGATTTGCAGACATTAACATACACCCTCTTACGTATACATACATAGAAAGCGCTTAGACCTATACACTTATAGACATACGTATATGTGTATATGTACACACACATATATATATGTATATATGTATGTATATTTCTATATATATATATACAAACTCACGCACAACCACACACATATATATACATATATACATACATATTTCGCTGTACCTCTAAATTAACTGTGACACAAATACAACATTGTATTCCCCGTCTTTACAGTAATCTGACTGACATCATTGCTACAAAACCAGCTTAGAAGTGACACTAAGTTGTTACCCTTCATTTTCACATAGATCATACTACATCGACCAAACTGATTGTCTGGAATTCTTTTAGCAAATGGTAGGACGCATTATCTATTGTCACATAACGCTTTTTCCACCGCCTCTTTCTTCCTTTCTTCCAATTGTCATATTGATTCTTATTGGCTGCCAATCAAGTCTAACGTGCTAAATTGTCTTGACAGGCAATTTCTAGACTATTTCCCTTGGTATGCTCTATATTAAACATTTTCTCTTCACATACTTTCTCCTTACCTTATGCTCTACTAAATTCTCCGCTATTCCACCAATCACTTGTACTTTTCATCTTTATTTTATTGATATCTATAACTCGCTTTTAACAAACTAGCCTTCAAACAGCTATAGTTAAACCGAATTTATCTTTGAAAATCTATCTATATTACTTTTCCTAAATTTGCCAGACAAATTCTTGATACATTTTATTTCTCTATAAGTTTTTTGCTGTTTCTGTTGTGAAACACCTTCGATATTGTATTTACACTATTTTTAAATACTGATATTGTTTTTAAATATTTTAAAGAAAAATGTCGTAGTAGTTTCTGCACATTTTTAGTCGAACATAAAAATATTATCGTTCTATGTTGTATTAGGAAATTGCGACGCTGTCTCTGTCCTGTTTTTAATCAAATTACTTCACTATTTCTGATCAGCCATCGATCATATTCACTCACTGAACGTCTGCACATTTTTAGCCAAACATTAAAATTGTGTTTTATGTATTTTGCTTAAATTGGAACACTTACATCTCCATGGTTTCCAATTCACATCACAGCAACCATTTATGTTTAATTTAAGAAAAGAAATAAAAAAAAAGAAACAACCCAAACGACAAAATAAAAAAATACATTTTTAGCAGAGAATTTCAAGACAGTCATCAAACTTACTTTTACACAAATATCTGGCAAAAGCAACATACACCTCACATATACAACCGCGCACAAATAATTAAACAAATAAACAAACATACATATACACGCGCACACATGCTATCTGTTTGCTGACGTCATACAACTGACTAAAAAGTCACAGTTTCATATTATTTTTTATTCTTCAACGCCGACACGATTTTTTATTTTGTATTTAATATCCTGTTCTTACTGATTAACCTCAGATGAGCCCTTTCTGGCAAGCTTATAATAAAAGCCTTCTGTTCCTGTCCCACCACTAACTTTCTCAGGCATCGTATATTTAGTACTGTGTTAACCTGAAGATTATTACTGTTTTATAACGGTAGAATGTGATAAGAGAGAATTTTGGGGGCTATTTCAGGCAAATAGAGTGACCACCGAGAGGTTTCCTTGCTGGAGTTTTGATCAAGCACTAAAGGTACATTTAGAGGATCCCTATTTTAAGAAACTGTTACTGAAAGCTCCGTTTCTACTTGCGCTGGTACATGTGGGAAAGAGACAAAAACGGCAAACCGATATACGTATTCACAGCTTGCCGTACACTTACTCAGTCGTCTTTGACAACCATTTCGATAATGTATCGAGATTCTGGATTGGATCAAGAACTAAGTGCAAAGATTACATCAGAGTCAAACTTATCACATACAAACAGGCATCAATCACTCGTATGATAAACAAAAGGATGTAACTAAGACAACAACGACAGCGGTGATGATGACAACGATGTCGGCAACAATAATGCCCGACAACGAAGGGAACAAACAACAACACTGAGAATATCGAAGTTGGTAAGAGCAATACCGGCCCCAAGAGAGATGAAAAAGCAACAACTGGTTGTCCGTTGGTGCCAGAATTGACATATATACTACCAAAAAGATGTGTCCAATTAAACTACTATCAACCCTGCATGCAAGTCAACGCATACTTTAAACTCTACAAAACAGTTTATATTTAAACGCCTGTTGGTCTGTTTAGCTTATGACTTGGATAGTAAAATTCTAATAATTTCTCTTTGCGCATGTTTTCGTTTATTTATCATGCAATAAGTCAAGAAGCAGCAGCTAAAGCACTATGCAATCGTTCCTGCATGAGCAACAAAATTTCCCCAGATTGCGCATTACCGTTGTAGGAAAGAACACGCTAGATAATGTGGTAATGGATACATTGTGCCTTGGGAAAAGTCACAACAGTAATAGCTGGATTGCCTTTTTATCATAAGTTTGCTTGAGTGGGGCTCAGTTGAGACTAAACTACAGCAAAATGGTTGACTGAAATCGGAGTGACAGTTGTGAATTTCTTGTTCAATTTATTTTCCTTCACTTACTGCAGTGATGTTATTGAAAAGACAAGAACATCACAACCACCTCTCTCTTCTCTAATACAGAGTTTTTGCATAGAGTAAAAAAGAAACAAATTATGATTTTTAACGTTGGCACAAAATCACTCATTTTGTGAGATGGGTATTATCGATGACATTGGCCTTCATTATTGATTGAATTTTATTTTATCAACATTCGGAAGTATCAAAGGCGAAGTTGACTTTTAAAGAATTTGAACTCGAAACGAAGAGGGTTGCAACTAAATGTCGCATGGCACTTCTTCCGAAGCTTTAAAGATTTTGTTGATTCAAAGCACTGAGTGTTAGAAAACAGCAAGTAAGGTTCTGATGGTTGGTATTTTCTTTCAGCTATGATGATAATATACCAGGGATATTCATGGAATCCGTGATATCCCATCTCACACCGTTACTGTAGAAGGTGTATGTATCTAGTTGAACTAATCAACTCAAATATCAACACTTTTCCCTTTTAAAGTTAAAATGTTACACAATACATACATTTGATCCAATTTGTTCTAAGATATCACAGAAGCGCACATTTAATCCTGTCTATTTGACTTCTTAGGAAACTTTTGATACACCAATGGCTATTTCTTGTGATTCCTCTTGGGGTTGAATTTCACTAGAATTAGTGATAAAGGCGGTGACCTGGCAGAAACGTTAGCATGCCGGGAGAAATGCTTAGCGGTGTTTCGTCTGCCGCTACGTTCTGAGTTCAAATTCCGCCAAGGTCGACTTTGCCTTTCATCCTTTCGTGGTCGATAAATTAAGTACCAGTTATGCACTGGTGGTCGATGTAATCGACTTAATCCCTTTGTCTGTCCTTGTTTGTCCCCTCTATGTTTAGCCCCTTGTGGGAATAAAGAATTAATGATAAAGAAAGCTGTTCAGACAATGTGCAATGCAAATACTTTCTTGTAGGTACCGAAAATTGTTATTCCCGTTGTTGATGTTGTTGTTGTTGTTGCTTAGCTCCATATCAGCCTTGTCCTAGCTATCTTTTCATCAAAAATATTCCCGCAGTAAGCATTCCGTCTTTTATTAAGTGTTTCTAAGATGGTATTGTTTCGCATGGTTGGTTCTTGTAAAGCATAAAATGAGGGAGATATGGCTGCTATATAAACTGGTCAAAGAACAACGTAGATGGTTCATCGTTGGTTCGTATTTAAGTGGGTACTAGGGAATGATTGAAATAATATGATGCAAACAGCAGTGACGGTGCATGATTTCGAGTGCTTCATGAGCTTACGGGACTGAGTTAAAATTCCTGTTACGGATAAATGCCACACAGCAAAACAATTTCTATACCATCACCAACAGCAGTAAACAAAAACAAACAAACAAACAAGACCAATACAAAAAAGACAACTACAATGACAACAAAAATCAGAAAGGAAGTAGTAACAAGACATAAACACGTTCTCACAGTAACATCCAAACACAGAAACAAACACACACAAATATACAATGTGTCGAACACACACGTAGACATGTAGACACAAAAGAGGTATTTGTTTGAATATATAACTTCCCCTGAAGCTATTGTTCGAAGACATTTAGAAAATTAATAGAAAGGAGTAGAGGACAGAATGCAGAGAGAGAGAGAGAGAGAGAGGGAGACAGAGCGAAGTATGTGAATGTTGTAACATTTGGAAGTCGCCATCTACAATTCTAACATTAATAGTTTTGTTTAGTAACATGCCCACGCAGTCATTTTACTATATAAGTAAAACTTGGATAGGGTAGAAAGAAAGAGCGAACGACGAAGGTATACACAAAGGAACAAGGAGAGAGAGAAAGAGAGAGGAGAGAGAGAGAAGGGAGAGAGATCGAGCTAGAGAGATTAAGAAAGAGGGAGAGTGAGAGAGAGAAATAGAATATAGAAAAATGTAAGGCAACGGAACGGAGGAAAGAAAGAGCGAAACCTATTTTGACAGAGCATTGGAATTAATCTTCTAAAATTACACATATAAAAGCTTTGGAACACACAGACAGACAGACATACACGCACACACGCACACATTAGAACATGCACACACCTACATATAGACACATATACATGTACACACACACATACACACAAATATACATATGGACTTATATATATATATATGTGTGTGTGTGTGTGTGTGTGAATATATATATATATATATATATATATA
>NC_068985.1:102908932-102910555 GCF_001194135.2 Octopus bimaculoides | reverse complement strand
TATATATATATATATATATATATATATATATATATATATATATATATATATATATATATATATATATATATATATATATATATATATGTATACATGTATGGTATAACATGATTAATACAATATAGAATATATATATAACATAAATGATATATGGCGTATATATACTATATATGCTATATGATACATACACACTCAAACACACACTCAAACACGCACTCATATACGGAGAGAGAAATCAGAGAGAAGGGAGAGAGGGAGAGAGATGAATTTAAAGTGAGATCGAGACAGTACAAGGGAGTACGATGATCGAATACAGAGAATGTGGAAGCAAAAGAAGATGATAATAATACAGAACTTTTGATCCCAGCAGCATGGATCAAGTTACACGATTCCAGTGCATCTGAAAGAAAAAAACTTGACATGAATTTGAATAATGACCAGGAAATTTACATGTGGCAATTGTTTTTACTTGTACTAAAAACATACATACATACATGCATACATACATACGTACATACATACATACATACATAGATGCGTACACGTTTATGTGTGTGTATGTGCGTATAAATCTAATGTGTTTCTGAAATATGGCTGTTTGTCTATGTAAGGCTAACTGAAAAAATTTTAGAAAATAAAACCATTTTCATCATTATTCACCGTCTTATAGTGAAAGTTTCTATAATGCATTTATCGATTTGTACAGTACTAGCGTATTTCAATTACATTGTAAATTATTCGAATATACGAACTGTTTAAGAATATTTCTGAAGCCATTAATGCTTCAAATTATCTCCCCTGCCCTTCGACACTCTTTTTTCATATTTCTTTCCAAATGCATTCGCTTCAAATGACAATACGGTGAATTTTGTTCAATATTTCAAATATAATTATTTTTGTTCAATATTTAAAATAGAATTATTTTTATTCAATAAGCAAAATATAATACATTTTGTGATATCACCCTTCATAGACATTCACAAATAAGCCGGTTGTAGCTTAAAGACATTCTGTTCTTTATTTTATGCTGATTCTAGCAATCACTAAATTTTTGTACGTGATCTTACATTCACACAGAATCACACACAGATACAAGCAGACACACACACAATCATAAGCACAAACAAACACAGACACTCCACATACACACAAACACACAGACATAGACACAGACACGTAAAAACTCTAATGTTTGAAGCAAACAACAAGGAGCTAATTCGAAAATATGGAGGAAATTTTGGTAAAAAAGCTAAGACTATAGCACTTGTTTTTTCTATATAATGTTACAGAAAAACTGTTCCTTGTAGAGTTGCATATCTTTATAGCGAAGGAGTTTGGTTTGCAAATGTGCAGTTACAGGTTCAGTATCACTGCGTAGCACCTAAAGGAAGTGTCTTCCGCTTTAACCACCGACCGACCAATACATTGCGAGTAAAATTGTTGACATTGGTAGACGAAACTTTGGAATATTTCCTCCTATAACAAGACAACGACGTACATAGGGGAGACAGCATGGAGCATAGGAGAGCGGGTAAATCTATCTATCTATATGTGTGTGTGTGTGTATATATACATACACACATACATACATACATACATACATACATATATATATATATATAT
>NC_068985.1:102906767-102908802 GCF_001194135.2 Octopus bimaculoides | reverse complement strand
ATACATACATACATACATATATATGCATGTATACACACACATACATATATGCATATATATATATATGCATGCATCTTATAGAAGAAACAACTGTAAGCTAATGAATTTCATTATATCATTTTTTGTTCCCTTGTCATTTAATTTGTTTCCACGCTCTATATTTGACCAATACTTCTTCTCGGAAGCGTATACATGTATTGAGTACTAACACAGGGTTAGTAGTAATCGTATGTCTCAGTAAAATATTAAAATATAGTTGTATATATAAATACCAACACAAACACAAACACACGCACACAAACAAATTTATACATATAGATATATGCATGTACATGCGTACGTACACACATACATACAAATATACACAAGCTGAAAACACTTGTATATTCGGAGCCATCAATCTCATCGTGCTGGCACACTCACGTCATACACATACGTACACACTAACACAATCCCCACGCACTTATTTATATAATTAGTCTAGCTGTAAAATTGCTTTGAGATTAGCTATGTTGTGTTAAATTTATAATCGATGAAGGGTTTAAGGTAAGGTGTATACTGGTTCTACATTTCCTGTGTCTGACACATCAATTAATACACTTTGTTGTATATTCTATCGAGTTGCTAGCTGTATAGTTTCTCTAGTATCGGTCATCTAAAGTATTAAAAAATTAACTCGAAATAAATATGTAGTGGAAAATAAAACCCCACAAAAACATCAATAACAAGAACGACAACAACAACAACAACAACAACAACAACAACAACAACAACAACAACAACAGCAACAAATCAAGTAATGCAAATTTATCCATATTAGTAAGATTTATTTTTATGCCAAATACGGAAAACAACTCCAGACAGGTTTCGTACTTAATCTGATCTCGTCATTGAAGCAAAACAGTCTCTGTATTAACTGAAGTAATGTTAAATGTATAACTTGATAAATATACAAGATAGTACTCATGTTGGCGTTGGAACAGAAGTTTTGAGAAATTTAATATCTCGGAGACTTCTTCATGAAAAAATAATTAATATATTAATGTTAATATATTTAAGACAGGACATATTAAAAAAGCCAACTATAAATAGGAAGTAAGTATAATACGATATAAGTAATAACTAATGTTATTTTCATTTTTCAGGAAGTTCGCGAAGTGACTATACGTTTCGGCCGTAGTTTGACCGCATCAGCAAGGCATAGTTTTAACCCTAATTGCGAGAGTGGTGATGAATGTGTCATTAAGTAAATGTAGGAGATTGCACATTAGCTGGTGTAGGAAAGTAGAACTGGATAAAACTTGAATGACTGAGAAATGCCATCTGAATGGAAATATAAAAACAAAACAAACGGTTACCCGGAGTCAAAGAAATTTTTAGAAGAACGCTCAACTACTAAATAAAACATTGAAATTTCTCTCATATCACATCCTATCAACATAAAACAAACAAAAATCTTCAAAAATTCTTTGGTCAATGTCATCGTAGAAAATTAGCAGGGTTCATCTGAAATTGAATACTTTTGATAATAGTTTTGTTGGAACAAATGTGACTTAGAACTAATAATGTCAACAACAACTTTTAAAAAAGCCAAAAGGCAACAACGAGATAGGTTTTGTTAGTGTTTAAGTTAACCGAAATGACTAATGTAGCAACCACATCAGCTATGGTCTAGTGGAAGTATTCAATATTATAAAATCATAGTTTTAATGAAAACAATGCATCCTGCTTGAAATGACAGCTGTTAAACACTTGAAGGCCTTTCCGTAGCTGCATTCGAATCTCTCAGGAATAAATTAAAATAAGACAATTTAATAAAACAAAAACAATTTCTTCTTCTTGGAGAGTTTGTGAATAAGAGAATGTCAGCCGTTCCCTGCAAACGCAGAAACCTGAACACTGACATTTTAAGGTAAAAAACAAACAAGAGAAAACAAAGAACTTCAGAGAGACAGAAAAAAGAGGACGGAGAGAGAGAGAAAAGAGAGAGAGAGAGAGAGAGAGAGAGAGAGAGAGAGAGAGAGAGAGAGAGAGA
>NC_068985.1:102905933-102906738 GCF_001194135.2 Octopus bimaculoides | reverse complement strand
AGAGAGAGAGAGAGAGAGAGAGAGAGAGAGAGAGAGAGAGAGAGAGAAGAGAAAGAGAGGTATTAGGAAGGAATGAGAGAGATATTGGGTGTATGAACAGCATCTTGTTCATTCAGAAACTTTTGAAAGAAATTTATAGACCAACCCTGGTCTAACAAGAAAATCAACTCACAGTTTCTTTAAAATGCATTCTCAAGTACGAGGCAATCTGTATCATTTCATATATCATATAGAGACAAGCTTTATTATTACTGCAGCTCTGTTACACACTCACGCATCCACACTCTCACAAAAAACACATGTACACACATACACGCATGCCCACATACAATTTCCCTTCTATCACTTTCTCTGTCTCTGTCTCTGTATCTCTGTTTCTCTTTTAAATTACTTTTTGTCTCTGTCTCGATTCAAGTATTGTTCGTAGGAAGCATAAATGAAGTTTGTGGATTCGTGTTGTCGTTCGTTATTGACTTCAGTTTTATGTAAACACACCAGAAACAGCTTTTTGTATAGAAATCATCTTTTACATCTGACATCCGTATCATAGATACGTTTTCGTGCGTCTACTTGGCGTTTTGGTTGGTTATGTAAGCGGCATTCTTTTATGTTGTTCTAGGTTCGGTTTGCTTTTGTAATTTTCTCTGCTCTTCTATTTCCAATCTTTTATTGCGAAATGAAATAGTATCAGTGGATAATGGATAATGTTATGATGTTATTATTTAGTGTGATTCACTCGCAGTTTGCCATTGTCCATCAAAACAGCTGGATAATTATATATATATGTATATATATATATATATAT
>NC_068985.1:102904216-102905203 GCF_001194135.2 Octopus bimaculoides | reverse complement strand
TATATATATGTCTACATATACATACACACATAAATATATATATATCGGGCATTTTACTTTTCCCGCAACTGATTATATATATAACGTATTCAGAAAAGATAGCAGAAGCATGAAATCATCCACGAGGTTGTGATTCTGATCAAAATCACGATCGTGATGATCGCTTTCTTTACGGTCGTCAGCGTTAGTATTGTCGGAGTCTCCGTCAGCAATCACACCAAAAAACAACGTTAAGTGTGTATCGCACGCCATGTCACAAAGAAGAATTTAACAGCAAAGATTAGAGACGGTGGAAATAACAAAATCGCGCGTGAGAAGAATAAAAGTGGTTTTGCATCGGTGATAGATTTACAATGCCAAGAAAACATCAAAGACAGTAGAAACAATGCTCACAGCAGTAAACTAATCTACGAGGGAGCCTCTAAGCAGCATATCGTTTCTTCTTTCCAGAAGCACCAAACAGTCTTAGATAAAGCAATCAATCCACTCCGCCATCGAAAAAGAAGGTAACTACGCTGTCGCTCGACATGCTAGAAACAATAGTGAGATCACCATGATAAAACAGGCACTTTTTCAAGGGATACCAGACAAGCCACCTACACCTGGATACATCTCAGTCAACCACAACTCCCTACTTGAATGGGCCATGGTACCACAAAACTTGACTAAAAAATAACAAAACACATCCTCTCAGGTGGACTGAGCCAATCTTCTGTAATAGCCTCAGGCCGACCAAACCCTTGTGAGTGAATTTGGTAGACGGAAACTGAAAGAAGCCCGTCGTATATATATATATATATATATATATGTATGTATGTATGTGTGTGTCTGTGTTTTTCCCACCCCAACATCGTATATTTACGTCCCCGTAACATAGCGGTTCGGCAAAAGAGTACTAGGTGCTCCAGCATGACCGCAGTAGAACGGCCGAAACATATATATATATATATATATATATATACACACACACACACACACATATATATA
>NC_068985.1:102902865-102904174 GCF_001194135.2 Octopus bimaculoides | reverse complement strand
ATATATATATATATATATATATATATATACCTAAATGTCGAACGATGAAGTAGCCTAAATACCCAATTAAAGATATATACATATATATATAAATATATACACAATATATACATATATAAATATATATAAATATACATGTAATATATATATAAACAAAAACATACATATATATGAATACAAATTATCAACATTCAAGATATTCAATTATAATTTTTAGCAAATATTTCATGAGCGTTAGATGTATATGTATGTATGTATGTATGTATGTATGTATGTATGTATATACACAGACACACCCATATATATGTATATATATATATATATGCATGTGTATATGTATGCGAGTGTGTGTGTATGTATGTATGCAGGTGTATATATATATATATATATATATATATATTTATATAATATGTGTTTGTGCATTGCATATTGAAATAAGTATTGCGTTTGAATTAAACAGTGTGGCGGTACAGTGTATTTGGATCTCTGAATTTACGAATCGCAAATTATTGCTCGACTGAATTTCAATGAGCTATAAGTTATCCTGACCAGAGCCAATCCACAGTACCTTGGATTGCATAGTTCCTAATCTTTCCCAGGAAAATCATTCTGCAAGAACATCTCTCTATCATGTTGATTATCAAACATTTTAACGATTCTTTATTCCTAGATGCATGCATATCAGTAAGAATGAGTGATAACACATTCGATTGTATCAGACCCTTGTGTCCTATTGATATTCATTTAATCGACTCTTGAAAGATGAAAGCTCTGGTGATACTACTCATTATCTCTATCGGCTCGCTATTGGTTGCACCAAATCTATATCTCAATAGCATACAATACAGTTAAAAATGTGGATCATAACTTTAACTTATTTAACCTGTATTGAGAAGCGCTTAATCCTTATTATACATTCCATATCTGATAAGAGAAAATGATGATGAGTTTCTGCTGGTTGAGATTTTAGTATTTCAACCTGTTGGCCTCATTGCTAACAGCTCTCATCTTACACTGGTAGTTAAATTTTTGACACAAGCAAAGAAACTTAACGTCTCACTTACAGAGTCAAAATAAGAAGATATAAGATATCTTTCGTTATCTATAGGCGTAGGAGTGGCTGTGTGGTAAGTAGCCTGCTTACGAACCACATGATTCTGGGTTCAGTCCCACTGCGTGGCACCTTGGGCAAGTGTCTTCCACTATAGCCTCGGGCCGACCAAAGCCTTGTGAGTGGATTTGGTAGACGGAAAATGAAAGAAGCCTGTCGTATATATGTATGTGTATATATATATATATATATATATAT
>NC_068985.1:102901674-102902735 GCF_001194135.2 Octopus bimaculoides | reverse complement strand
TGTGTGTGTGTGTGTGTGTGTGTGTGTGTGTGTGTGTGTGCGCGCGTGCGTGTGTGTCTGTGCTTGTCTCCCCAACATCGCTTGACAACCGATGCTGGTGTGCTTACGTCCCCGTAAGCTAGCGGTTCGGCAAAAGAGACCGATAGAATAAGTACTAGGCTTACAAAGAATAAGTCCTGGGGTCGATTTACTCGACTAAAAGGCGGTGCTCCAGCATGCCCACAGTCAAATGACTGAAACAAGTAAAAGAGAAAAATGTGAAGGTTTCATAGTAGACTTTAGCCAACTGTCCGTTGGGTTACTAGACAATGCACAGCTGCCCATAACATATCAAAATGGTGCCCTGATTGTTATTTTCAGATCATTAAGAAACAATATAAAAAAAAAATAAAGGTGACTCTAAAGAGATCATCCCAATTATTGAGTAAAGCGTTCTGTAATGATGTATTTGGTTTATAATTTTTTTATATAACACGGAAGTTATAATAGTGTGGATGAAAGGATCCGGTTTCAATTCATTGAGGGATTTATTCACCTTTTCATCTAATATCAGATAAAAGAACTGTCCCTTCCAAAAAAAGACAAAAAACAAAAAAAAAAAACAGGAAAAGAAAGAAAAAATATATTCCATACAAAAATAAGATAAATAGACCAATAGAAATCAGCACAAAATCAAAATGCATATGAATAATCGCATTCCAATGACTGATCAAAATGGCCGTGCATAGCAAGGTTGCTTATTTCTCGACTAAGCTAACTAACTGTTAAGTATAGACGGCGTTCTACACTGTTATTTGCACCGAGCGCTAATTTCCTACTCAGCAGCAACTCCAATAGACTCTTGAATTACTACATTGTCTTTACTCTTGCAACAGATAATTCCATTTCATTTTAATATGGAAAGGAAGGAGGTGGGAGTGGTGGTGGTGGTGGTGGTGGTGTTGGTGTTGGTGGGGGTAATATGGAGATGGATAGGAGGAATAGAGTGAATGGATGGATGGGTGGAGGGCACGGAGAGGCGTTTCAACACTGATGCAAATGAACTATTAAAGAGTAGAATT
>NC_068985.1:102896878-102901397 GCF_001194135.2 Octopus bimaculoides | reverse complement strand
AAAAAAAATTCAATTTTTTTTTTCCTTTTTGTTATCATAATCATAATCGCCATCACTACCACCACCACCACCACCACCACCACCACCACCACCATCACCGTCATCATCATCATCATCATAATTATCACAGTGTTTAGAGTTTTTCCATTAGATTTTAATTTTCTCTTTTTGTTCTCGACACCCATTTGTTCTATTCTTTCTTTATTTCCTTTCCTTCCTTTCTTCTTCCTTTCTTTCTTTTTCTATTTATCTTTCGTTCTTTCTTTCTTTTATTCTAGTGTATCTCTTCCTCCTCTTCCTCCTTCTTTTTCTTCCCCACTTCCTCTTCTTTTATCTCACCCCCGCTCCCAGTTACCTTCTCCCGTCTTTTCCCTATTCTCGTTTTGTATTTCCTCTTCGTCTTCTCCTACAACTCAACTAATACCATCTCAACTTATTCCGTTTCATTCCCGTTGAATGCAGTATTACATGTACGTATGCGCGTCCGCGTGAAGTGGGTGGGGGGCGAGCGTGGAGTAAAGTAAAATAATTATCGAGCAAGTCATCAGTCAGTGAGAGCGAAGGTAAATGGAACGACAGGGGGGGGGGACGAATCTGCTAGCGGTAATAACGATATGATATTAAGCTTTGATCTGATTAAACGTCCGTCTAAATACTATCAATTTGAAAGTGCTTTTCACAACGATAATTGCAGTTGGTTTATTAGGGAAACTACACACTTCACATTACACATTTCATGCAGTATTCTCTATATTCTCTGTAATAAGAAAATGATTCAGCGCATCTCTGTTTAACCTGCATACTTTTCTTCAGTGTTCTCTGCGTTGCTTTACATTTCATCTTTTTGTTTTGTCATATCCACCGCAAGCTGTTGTCTCAGAACACATCGGACGTGTTCTGGACGCAATGATAAAAGCGGATATAAAAACGCTATTCTATATAACGATATGCTACAGACACCTGTTGTTGTTGGCACTCCGTCGCTTACGACGTCGAGGGTTCCAGTTTATCCGATCAACGGAACAGCCTGCTCGTGAAATTAACGTGCAAGTGACTGAGCACTCCACAGACACGTGTACCTTTAACGTAGTTCTCGAGGATATTCAGCGTGACACAGTGTGACAAGGCTGACCTTTTGAATTACAGGCACAACAGAAACAGGAAGTAAGAGTGAGAGAAAGTTGTGGTGGAAGAGTACA
This sequence comes from Octopus bimaculoides, assembly GCF_001194135.2. NCBI lineage: Eukaryota > Metazoa > Mollusca > Cephalopoda > Octopoda > Octopodidae > Octopus > Octopus bimaculoides. Next base: position 102,900,198 of record NC_068985.1, on the reverse strand, counting down.
GCAGGGTTCAACACCATCCCCTGCCGGAGCCTCGTAGAGCTTTAGGTGTTTTCGGTCAATAAACACTCACAACGCCCGGTCTGGGAATCGAAACCACTGGGCCATTGCACCTCCACTTAAAAATACGTTACCGGCCAGCCATGAGACTCGAACGCGAAGGTATATATATATACAAATAGCGACAAGCATATTTTGCTACGATTATGTTTTCGAAGAGTGGTGAATTAGCAGAGTGGTTTTATCCTTGGATGGAACGCATTGTTGTATTTAATTTGCCTCCCTGCATTCTGAGTTCAAATCTAGCCCAAGTCGACCTTCCCTTTCATCCATTCGGGTTCTGCAAAAGAATTACCGATCAAAGACGGTGGAATGCGAGGCAATCGGAAAGTAGCTGCTCCACCATTTTGCTTTTTGAAAGCAAAATCTGTCAGAACAATAGAGCCATAGTGTATCAGCTTGAATGTGATACACACACACACACACACACACACACACACACACACACACACACACAGAGTAAATCCTAAAGTCTGCGTACATGAATAGTCATGACCAAAGGGATGCATCCTGTATACATATATGTATACAGGATCATTTGCATGCATTTTATAAACCATTTAAAGGGACATTATAAATGTCTTGTGCAATTTAAAATTATAAACAAATTCAATTTGTTAAATTATATTAAAATGGATCTGCACCAAGTGTCCTCATGATATTAGGCTTCGTCGTTAGAGCACGAGGCTTTAGCAGCTTGAGATGAGGATCAAACCAATTAATTTAGTTGTAATTACAACTAAAAAGGATTTGCTTACCTTCTCCGTCCATGGTAGTGGCAGAAATCTACTTATTAAAATGTAAGCAAGATTGCATGCAGTACAACTCATTTACATAATGGTTTATGGTTGAGAGCCACACTTTAATTAGCACAGCAGAGAGTCAGCTATGAATAATTAATAAACACGCACACACACATACACACACAGCTCATGCGCGCTCACAGATACACACATTCCTACATTCCCAGGCATGATCATAAACATACATGCACGCATTATATGAATGAAATGACTTTAAGCTAAGAGAAATAACTCATTCTGGACAGTAGCATATATTTGAGTAGCAATAATGGTATGTTTAATTATAGTATTAAATACAACAGGGGTATATTAAATACCGTGAAAGACAGATTCTTAAGTTATTGAAATTATTTCCGTTTCTCGAAATGGTGGAATAATCGCTTGGTGGTATTTGCGACCAACACCAATAAGAAAGGGAGATAATCTGAGGCAACGTAATATTTCAAAAACTGACATGTCACGAAGAAAAAAAGTAGAGCGATTGTCAAGACAAAAAAGACAAGAGGATATGTGGATGTGTTTCTACCTATACAGCTTAATGGTTATCTTATCTCCAGCAGAGGGACACACAGACATTTTATGCCTTCATATACCTTGATAAACGAGCTTAGAGAAATAACTAAGTGTGCTCAGTGTTCTGTATTGAAAGAATAAACGTGAACAAGCGTATATTAAATATCAGATAAAACAGATTCTTGATTTATTGAAATTTTTCTCTGCTTCCAGGGAGGGTAGAACAATCGTTTGGTGAAATATATAAGCTGGCTGTGGAATTTATCAGCGCTTCATATTATTTGTTTACATTGCCTGACAGCCTGAGTGTTCCTCTTTTAAAGTACTGCATATAGAAGGCACAGTTGTTCATTTTGTGTATTACCCTACGGTGATCCTACCTGAGTTGTTTTAAAGTTAATAATCTATGATTTCTTGATTTCGATGTGTTAAATTCCCCAAAGATAAAACACACGCTTTATTTCGCAAATAAAAATAAAATGTATATTTATAAAAAAGAAGAGACAATCATAATAAAACATTGCTGATAAGCACATCCCGAAAATCATTGCAGCACATAAGCATATCCCTTTATTGTTTCGCCAATAAAACTAACTTCCAAACATTTTAGTTCCATTTTAAAAGCAGCAATTTTCAATGCACCAATCTTCTGGTGCGATAAAACTGCACAAGTAATGAGCTATGGTCTTCAACTACTGACAGAATATTAACATGCAACCATAAAAGTATTTAATGCCACTCTCACTAGTGGTATGTAATTCAATAAGTAGTTATTTGCAGCAACCATCTATCTCATCCCGAAAGAAACAAACCATAACGTAAAACCCAGCAAAAAAACAAAACAAAAAAAAACAAAACAAAAAAAAACAACTCTACAGAAATAGGAAGTCTTATGAAACAGTTATAGCACATTCACTAAAACATATATTGTTCGGCTCCCTTACCTTGGAATTTTTCGATCCTAGGGGTATTTTTAACCCGCTAATTAGACGCTATTATTTATAGATTTATTTGCTTCGAGTTACACGGAAACTAGTTCTCTCTCGAAGTTTCTAAATTCTTCAGATGCCAACAATACTCTCTCTCTCTCTCTCACACACACACACACACACACACACACACACACACACACACACACACACACACACACACACACACACACACACACACACACACAATAACAAATTATTAGCATTAAGCGTTGTTTATGTATGAACAGAATTAGGTAAGTTCAGGTATGTTTGTCACATTTCAACTGCTAAAAGTTAAATACGCCGCAGTTACACGGAAAAAAAGAATCTCTCTTATAGTAAGAAGGGGTAAAAACACCCAGTCCGTTCAGGTTTGCCATCTATTAGGAATCTCAGACATCGATGTTTCAAGCTTGTTGATCTACCTAAGAGAGACAACTCTAAACGGACTTACAAAGATACAGCATTATGTATATAATTCAGTCAACGCGTTGACTGATTTGCGTTAGTAGAACGCCCGGTCGAAGAAAAATAACGAATTGTTAGCGCTGAGCAGTGCTTATGTATGAGCAGAATTAGGTAAGAATTAGGTATGAGCAGAATTAGAGAGCGATGCTGAGCGGATTGGATGTTTTTTTTTTACCATAAGAGAGACTTTTTTCTCCACAGTAACTGCAGTGTATTTGCCTTTTAACAGTTGAAATATGTGACTAACATATTTCAGCTTACCTAAATCTGCTCACAGACACACACACACACACACACATATATATATATATATATATATATATATATATATGTATGAGAATTTACGAAAAAAACAACAGACGAAGACAGGTGGTGTAAACAACAGACGAAGACAGGTGGTGTAAACAACAAATGGAAGTATTAGTATAACGCTCGGGAATAGAGAAAGTCTTTAACGTTTCGAGCCTACGCTCTTCAACTGAAAGGGACACAGAAAAAAACAAGGAGA
>NC_068985.1:102893289-102894430 GCF_001194135.2 Octopus bimaculoides | reverse complement strand
TATATACACATATACACAAATACATAAAATGTAGACACATACACATGTTTATGCTTTTTACGCATACGCATATACTGCCCTTGCTCCTTAACCTTTTCAAGACTAGCTTTCATCTTCATTGCCGATGTCACAAAACATTAACTTTGAGAACTTAATCTGACTCAATCCTGCTCTGCGCTTCTTTTCATCTTCTCTGCCGCGTAGTCTCTCTTTATCTCTTTCACCGTGTCCCTCTCACCTTTTTTTCCCCTTCCTCTCTTTCTTCCTTTATTATTCAACGCGTTCAAACAGATAGTGTTTTTATTAATGCATGATTACTTATGACGCGTGTGTTTTTCCATAACTTATTGAAGGTGAGAGAAAACTATGGAAGACGTTTTCAAATTGCTTTTCAAGTGTAGGTTATTCCAAGGCTTTCCAAGTTAATAACTGTAACGTAGAATTTATACGCAAAGTTAACAAACTAACAAAACAACAAAGAAACAAACAAACTACACACACACATACACACACACACAAGCACACACACACATACAAACACACACGCATACACACACACATATATACATACATAAGGAAGGAGTACGGTTGGATATTTATTTATTTTTCGCTACAATTGTTTCGATGCAACGTAGTTCTACAAGAATACGGGTAAGTGATCATGCAACAGTTTGCTTGCATAATGAGAGATCTAGTGTTTCCTCAGGCGATATACGAGTGTTGTCTCCGTTAGTTTAAAATCGTCGACTTCAAAGCCATCTCTTCTGTTCGTCGTGGTTTGAATTTAGTGGCCGCTGACAGACCCATGACGTGTGCCATGAGGGCGCGTTTGTCGCACTGCTATGAAAGGTAGTAGATGGTTACACTACCACATTCTTAACAGAATATAATATACTCTTTGTTTTTACTCTTTTACTTGTTTCAGTCATTTGACTGTGGCCATGCTGGAGCACCGCCTTTAGTCGAGCAAATCGACCCCAGGACTTATTCTTTGGAAGCCTGGTACTTATTCTATCGGTCATTTTAGCCGAACCGCTAAGTTACGGGGACGTAAACACACCAGCATCGATTGTCAAGCGATGTTGGGGTGACAAATACAGACACACAAACATATACACAAACACACACACACACATATATA
>NC_068985.1:102882646-102884773 GCF_001194135.2 Octopus bimaculoides | reverse complement strand
CATCGTTGTCCCCACTTTTGTTTTTTTTTCTGCTTTGTTTTCGACCCCCTCGAAAAGAAAAACTCTACATTTGTATTTTGTCCCCTCTGTGTTGAGCCCTGTGTGGCTAATAAAGAAACCTATCTATCTATCTATCTAGCCACCTGCCTGTCTGCCTGTCTGTCCGCCTGTTTCTCTGTCTGTCTCTCTCTGTGTATATACATATATACGTATATATATATATGAATATACAAGCACACATACACGCACATTTATCTATTTAGATATGTATATATATATATATACATAGATATATATATATACATACATATATACACATATAAATATGTGTGTGTTTGTGTGTATGTGCATTTCTGTTGGTGTGTGTGCCATTGCTTTTCAAGTGGTGGTGGTGTGGTTTTTTTTGTCCTTGTCTGACTTAGCTGTTCGGCAAAAAAAAACAAAAAAACACTGCACTAGTACCAGGCCCCATGATAAAACAAGTACCGAGGACGATGCATTCGACTAAAATTTCTTTATGGTAGTACTCCAGCATGGCCGCAGTGTAATGACTAAAACAAGTTAATGATAAGTAATAAAAAATAAACCTCAGTGGAAAAGTTTCATCTCAAATGACGAATTTAATAATTCGAAATACTCTTATAATAAAATTACGAAATAATATAGAAACCAAAACGTTTAATATACAATAAAAGAAATATATATACAGAGTTAACTAATTGCTAGTATATAAATCAGAGTAATGAATTATGTTTTGCACTCTTATTATTATCGAAGATTTAATTAATGTTTTCAAAGTCCTCTCTCTGAATATCACACAATAAGCAGTCTAAACATTATAGATCATCAATTCAGTACACAAATCTCATTAGGCAAACCGAATTTACTAGCTTCAAAACAATTCTACTTAAATTATATAAACTACCAACAACACTTGTTAACTAATGTTGCTGTGTTGTGTCACGCACATATTAATCGGTTTATATTAACAGTAATAACTTCAGCATTCTATACGGTTTTAGTATCTGTGTTATGTGTACATATATGTTTGTGTGCATTTCTCTGTTTTTCTGTCTCTCTGCTTGTCTCCTATATATATATATATATATATATATATATATATATATATGCGTGTGTATATCTGTATGTGCGTGTGTGTGTGTGTATCAATGTCTATCTATCTATCTATCTATCGTTATCAGATGAAGAAATGTGTAAGGTTAATAAATTATTGGTTCAGCTATCTTTTACTAATTCTCGCCATTTGACTCTGGTTTTCCCCTCTACTAGTAGATTCTTTTCCCGGACATCTGTCTTTAGGAATACTCTCCCTTCTCGTTTCCCTGATCGATTCAGCTGCAATTCTTGATATTCACTGTGGACAATTTTCCTAATTTTTGCACCCCTGTCGGCCTTCTTGTTTTTGCTGGTCACTTGCCATTTTGTTGGAGTGACTTCTATTCAAGTAAGTGAAGGTATATACTTTCGAGACATTAGGAATAACCAGCGCACTTCAAGCATCTACAGAATGCACTGCAGAATATAAAATACGGCATTAGGTGCCGAGGTCCATTACGAACGTGTGTACATCAGGGTTGATTCATTGAAAACAAACAAAGAAAATAACTGAAAACATTTTACGATAAAAAGACAAAATATATCACAATAAAAAAGGCGATGCGTTTCGGAAAAAAAGTCCTTTTGCAAGAAAGAGGAGCAAAGAATGATTGTTTGCATAAATTATGTATGTTTGTTATAAAATTATAAACAATGACTTCAGTGTATGTAGAAAAGAAAACTGCATTTATTTGAGATTAAGGCTTTTACTATGCCGCTACTCTCATTTACCAGTTCCCATGGAAGAACATACAAGCAGATAAATCTGATTTCTTATAAAACGTTCATCAATATTCTTGTCAGTTAGGTGGTTTTTAACTAAGCCAATATTTGTGCATATTTGTTGAGGTGAGGCTGCTACTGGAATAATATTTAGTAAATCTGTGTAAATATATATAACATATTTGTAGTTTCGTATGAGAGTACAATCTACTATATGATCTTAAATATATCACTATAAGGTTATGTGTGTGTATATGTATATACATACATACATACATATATATATAT
>NC_068985.1:102882213-102882636 GCF_001194135.2 Octopus bimaculoides | reverse complement strand
ATGTATATATATAAGGTTATATATGTACATATATACACATATGCATACAAGCATACATGTCTGTATACACACACACACATTCATACGTTCTTGGGTACAGACGTACATACACAGGCATTCACATATTTTTACAATGAATTCATACGAACGCATACAACTTCAATTAATAGCTATTATACTAGATAGGAATAGAATGTCGTAGACAAAAGACTGAACGAAAAAGGAAACGAAAGAAAGACAGAGCGTAAAACCAGAAGAGTGAGATGAAGGAAAGTGTCGTCTCCTTCGATAGAATGCACCAATATTGCAGCATCTATTATGGTTATTCTATTTGAGATGCTCTCTTTTGACGTTCAGATAAGTTCTTGTTTCACTTCTCTACGACAAGAAAAGCCATACCAGACGGTGTATATATATATATAT
>NC_068985.1:102880106-102881198 GCF_001194135.2 Octopus bimaculoides | reverse complement strand
TATGCATACATACATACCATGTACGCTTAAGGTAGATCAGTCATTCTTCGTTTCCCAGACACAAAACTTACTAACCAAACATTTATATGACGTCATATTTGCGCATATTTAATTAGACATTTACTGTAATATTCCTTTACCACGTCCTTCCCGTCTTCGCCTCATCTCGTGAATTTCCAAAACCCCGCCTTCTTCTTCTCCTCCTTCTATTACTCCTCATGATCGCCATCACAATTATCATGCATACGCATCCATACTCATTGATTCGTAATGGACACCGCATTTACTTACAAATATAGTTTGGCAAACTTGTTTGAGCATCGAGGAAAAAAAAAAAAATTGTCCCGCAGCACTCGTTCCAGCTATTTAGGTCCTGGTTTCAAATACCGAAGTAGATAAAAAAAAAAGAAAAAAAATTCTTGTCACGTCATAGAAAGCGATATATTTGACTACTGCTAAAACTGCATTTCCTATTTTAGAATTCTCCTTCACACGCTTATATAACCATTTACCCACGGTTTCCTTCATAGAATTCAAATAATATTTCAAAAATATATCCAAACATCCAATATTTCTAAGGGAACGAAGTCTCTGATTACCCTCTGAACGATCGGATTCATGTAACCGAGCGTACTGGAATTTAGAGCTATTTATTTGTTATATATCAAAGAATACTTAGCGCTAATGTATTGAGTTATGCAATTTATCATTTTTCAGTGAGTCAACACATTTATATGTATGTATCCATCCGTCCGTCCGTCTCTCTCTCTCTCTCTTTCTATCTATCTGTCTACATTTTGAACTGCCTGAGGTTTTTCTCTCCAAGGGTACACCTAAACTGTGAACATTATTTATTCCCGTTTTTTTGGGAAAATTATAATTTTTGTACACCACACACCCCAACGATTTCAATCCCTATTGATTTGACTTTTCTTTGTGCATCCCACCCACCCCACCTCGAAAATGAAAAAACTCTACGTTTGTATTTCGTCCAATTTCTGTGTTTAGCCCTGTGTGGCTATCATAAAAAGATATCTATCTATCTATCTATCTATCTATCTATCTATCTATCTATCTATCTATCTAACCTTA
>NC_068985.1:102877442-102879509 GCF_001194135.2 Octopus bimaculoides | reverse complement strand
TCTTTTCCTTCCCCCTCCCAAAAAGAAAAGCTCTACATTGTATTTGTCCCATCTTCGTTGAGCCCTGTGTGGCTAATAAAAGAAATGTATCTATCTATCTATCTATCTATCTATCTATCTATCTATCTATCTATCTATCTAACCTTATCTTTCACTTATTTTAGTCATTAGACTGCGGTTACGTTGGGACACTGTGTTAAATCGACTGTAGTACTTATTTTCATAAAGCTGGTACTTATTCTGTGGGACACGTTACCAAACCACCAAGTTAAGAGGACGTAAACAAACCAACACTAGTCGTCAAGTGATAGTGGGTAACAAAGACAACAAAAATACAATCATGCACTCACAGACACGCACACATACAAACACACAGGCACACACACATACACACAAACGCACACGCAGAAACACGAACATACACAGACACGCGCATACTGTACACACACTTTCACTCTCTCTCATATACACACATTCTTTCTCCCCCCTCTCTCTTACCCCCACACATACACATATATATACGACGGGCTTCTTTCAGTTTCCGTTTACCAAATCCACTCACAAGGCTTTGGCCGACCTGGGGTGATAGCAGAAGGCATTTCTCCAGCCTTTCGCGCAGTGGGACTGAATCAAAGACCACTTGTTGGGGAAGCTCATTTACACACACGAATGCACTCATCACCCACCTACCGCCCACCATCCTGTTATTTCCTCTTCATCACCTACGCCCTCGTTCAATCTTACACTCACCTTACAAACACATTACACCTTGATATACATTGTCCTCATCATCATCACAGTTCACTTAGAAACAGACATTATGTAATGAAGTCATCATTATTGCTATCATTGTGACAAATTTTCATTCATTTGGTAACATAAAACCCATCACACTTTATCATCGTAATGTAATTATCTTCATTATTATTAATATTATCATAATCACACCTACATATGCGCTGACAGATATTATGTAATCTTCATTACGCCATCATCGTATTTATAATCATTGTTATAACACCTTCACACGTACACGGTGACATTGTGCGCTACCCTCCACTCGTCTTCCTCCTTCCATTCCCTTTTTTCATCGTCATCGTCGTCGTCGTCGTCGTCATCATCATCATCATCATCATCATCATCACCGCCATCGTTATCTTCGTCGTCATGTCGAAGGTAGTGACCGTTCAAGTTAGTTGTCATAGCTCTCGACATCATCATCATCATCATCATCATCATCATCAACGTCGTCGTCATCGTCATTATCATCATCATCATCATCATCATCATCATCATCATCATCTTCACCTTCTCATCATCGCAGCAACACAGGCAGCGACATCATTATCAACATCGTCGTTGTCGCCAATATCACCATTATAACGGTCAGCATAGTAAACGCCATGAACGCCCACACATATCAACCCTGTTAAAGTAACGTATGCTGTAGCATCTGTAGTATACAATAGTGCCACAACCGTCATCAACATGATATTAACAACTGACTCCGTCTCGTCAATGACATCAAAATTATGTTCATGTTACACTTAAAATATGACAGGCACACGTCGTATGTGGTGGCGATGTCATTTGACGGAAACATGACAACGTCATCATTGAAGAAGTTTTCAGGGTCAACATGTTATTCTTTTATTCTTTTACTTGTTTCAGTCATTTGACTGCGACCATGCTGGAGCACCGCCTTTCGTTGAGCACATCGACCCCAGGGCTTATTCTTTGTAAACTTAGTACTTATTCTATCGGTGTATTAGGCCGAACCGCTAGTTCAACAGGACGTAAACACACCAACATCGGTTGTCAAGCGATGGTGGGGCGACAAACACAGACACATAAACATATATATACACACGCATACATACATACATACATACATGCATACATACATACATACATGTATATATATCTCTGTGTTCGTCCCCCACCATCGCTTGACAACCGATGTTGGTGTGTTTATGTCCTGGTGACCTAGCAGTTCCGCAAAAGAGACCGATAGAATAAGTACTAAGCTTACAAAGAATAAGTCCTGGGGTCGATGTGCTCGACTAT
>NC_068985.1:102873933-102875321 GCF_001194135.2 Octopus bimaculoides | reverse complement strand
ATATATATATATATATATATATATAAAACACATCTGTGACAATATAATTAATATGAATGAGTTTTAGAAAAATGTAGAAAATAAATGGAACAGGAGAAATATATGGCGTTCAAAAAGACAATGAATGGTAACAAAACCGACAGAAACATCAATACAGATAAAAGAAATATAAATAAATAAACGATTAAATACAAAACAATTGTGAGATCAATGTTGTGATTGTTAGTGAATTGCAGGCTAATCTTGATATAGCAGATCTATGGTCAAGGACATTCTACCCGCGACCATCCTCTCTTCTTGTAAATCAAGTACAACCTTAATACAAGACATTAGGGTGAACTTGGGAGAAATTTGGTTGCTATTTCTAACAATGTTTTGCGACTACGCAGAGGCTTCCTCCTTAGCTAAGTAAACCGTGAAGTGTTGAAATAGTAGATAAGATGTCTGCTAGTTATATAAAGCTTACCAAAGTTTTTATACCCTTATTTTAGATTTCAGATAAGTTATACTGAAGTGAAGATCTACCAAGGGACCCATGTAGAGAGAAAGGGTAAAAGAGAAAGTTAAAGTACAGTAAATCCACACCGGGATGTATCCCTCTTCTTGTATGATGCTTTTTAGTTGGACTACTGATTTGTCAACGCTACTGTTCCTTCGTTACGCTTAATCGGTGCTCTGCCAGTCTTTATACTCGTATTTACCAAATGAGTGGAATAGGGCAACTTGAAGTAAAGAATCTTGCCCAGGGAGAAAACGCACCTACAGGACTTAGAATCCAACCCTGTTATGGTGGAGAGCTCAGTTGCCTAACCACTCGACCGTGTACCTTCGATGTGCAGAAATAACCAGCGTTAACTCAAGTCGGATAACTGCTATGCTTCAAACAAATGCAACAACAGCGTAGCGAGGAAAGTCCAAATCTCGTCAATCAATCTACTGGAACTAAGAACCAGAATACTTCTGAAATCACACCCTACTATTTAGAGACATTGGGTAATGTAGTCCTTGATATACGAAACGATGAGATGGTCATAGTTGGTGCATGTTTGATTATAGAAATATTCGATCGAATTTGATCTGTAGCTATGCAAAACAACACAAGCTGATTAATATTAGTCTCGCAACATTGTTTCATTGAGAATATTCAAATCATGCCAGGCATAACAGTGCTCAGTATATATTTCAATACATCCCGCTACAATACTCACAAAGTTAAGCACAAGGCACAAGTATACGTATGTGTAGGAATACGAAACAATGGAATACTTGTGAACCATGAATATTTCATCTATCTTCGTTGTCTCTATTAAGCTTTCACAACACTGATAACAACAACATACATACATACATACATATATTTATATATATATATATATATATATATATAT
>NC_068985.1:102862455-102873516 GCF_001194135.2 Octopus bimaculoides | reverse complement strand
GGATATATATACATAAATATATGCGGGTATATATATATATATATATATATATATATATATACATGTATAGATGTATTCATATATATGTACACACACACACACACACACACGTATATATATACATATATATGCGTGCGCGCGCGTGTATGTATGTATGTATACAGAGTTAGTAACAACAATAATCATCTAAGAGTTGCAAGGGTAATTGGGAATAATTATGAAAACACAAATCAAAGAAATTTCTTTATTCTCTTACTGATCGTGTCGGCTCTTTTCTCCGTGTAGATGTGCTGGGCGAGTTCATAGATGGTTGAGGTCAGTCGACTGACACCTAAGAAGAGAAAAGAAGAAATATTAGTTGAACTGACAACTTTATTTGACCATAGACACACAAATAAACTAAATGTCGGGTAGATGAATAAATAACCGAATAGTGATTATACTGTTTTGTAGCAGAAAATCAAATGTTTGAGGGAGAACTTCATCCTAATTGAGTATTAAATAAATAAAATGTAATTATATATATATATATTAATATTAGGGACAAAATCCAAAATTACAGGTAAAAACTCAATTAAAATCAATTTATAAAAAATTAAAATTAAATTGAGCTTTATAGATAAAATATATATAAAATATATAGTTTTAGGGGAAATAACCAAGTTTCAAGAACTCATCGATGAAAATCCAGTATCACATATAGAAAAATTAATAATTAAAAGCACAATAAATGAGTATAATATAAAGTAAAGTAAATATCATAAGATAAATATAATAAATATAATATAATATTATATTTATCTTATGATATTTACTTTACTTTATATTATACTCATTTATTGTGCTTTTAATTATTAATTTTTCTATATGTGTTAGTGGATTTTCATCGATGAGTTCTTGAAACTTGGTTATTTTCCCTAAAACTATATATTTTATATATATATATATATATATATATATATATATATTTTACGTGCCCTTTTAAAGTCTAGCCAGGCTCATGGGCCCGGTTTCCCGGTTTCTATGGCGTATGTGTGTATATGTGTGTATGCATGCATGTGTATATGTGTGTATATTTAATTTAAAGACGTCATGTAGGGTAGCCAGGCAATAGTTAACTTAGTGCTAACATATTCATTATAGGGTACATTAAGAAGAAAATTACACAGGGGCCATGGGATGAGATAGAACAATTCTAATCAATACCTTATATTATTTTAATTACTTTTGTCAGTATCAAAGGGAACTATAGGCAGCTTTTGTTATTATTCTGACTTCAGCAGTGAATCATGGCCGCGTAAATGTACATTGACTACTGTAGGAAAATAGAATTACTTTAAAAAAATAAATAATTCGAAGACTCCATCTACACCACTCCACACATGTGCGAACACACGCACCCTCCTATGCACACATAAGTGAGAATTTGATGAAGGAAAGGTACTCAGTAGTGGAGGTAGATTATAATTATTTAAAATTGGTCAGCCGAAAGCTGAGTGACTTAAACTGCAAGTTTCAACAAAAGCTACTACGTATATTTTCACGGACGGAATATATGCTTATGATCGGTTACCAGAGTACGAAATATGATCTCGAAGAATTTCCTTATGGAAGACATCTAATGAAAGGAAGAAATAAATATTAAATTGTCAATATTGACAAGCGTATAATATTTTCATGATCAAAGATGAAACTATCTATCTTGGAATGACCTAATTTATTTGTAAACACTTTGAAGAAACGTGGATTTTGCATCACTGAACTATTTCATATGATCCACTTTTACACTAAATTAGGCGTCTGAATGTATCTCAAATTGTCGGAATGCCATCAAAGCTCCGTTAATAAGCATAAAGAAAGGAAATCCTGATTTACCAAATGAAGCTTCCCTCTATCAAAGACCCATCGCCTCTTTAACCGTTATAACATCAATTGCCTGCTTTTGCCCAATTTCCTCCTATGAGAATAGTTCGTCATCGTGTAAGACATGTTGTGTGAGACCCAGTTAGAAATTTAAACTTTCAGTTACGAAAGCCACATACTTATATAGACATAGCAATTTACACATCTATAAACAATTCAAATACAACTATAACTACATTTATTACAGTACACATACAGACAAACACATATTGATTCATACAAACATATCATTACACTCATGTTGCATAGAAAATAAGCTAGACATAGAACTACCTTCATATTCATGCGTATAGAAATATCTTAATTCGAACACACATAGACGCTTATACACACATACAAACATAACACGTACGCACATACACATACATAAACACAGATAACTGCTGAGAGAATTAAATTCTTTGCCTTATAAGCAATTCATATAACTTGCCAAGACGAGAGTTGAACTTTAGCCAGAAGAAGAAATGTCGATCGTAACTGTTAAGATATAATGTAATTGATATTAAGCCGGTTATTTTGTCTCCAGCTTGAGAGATGTCAGCTGTAGTTTTGTGGATTGTCACTGAGTGACAGACACTCATAACTTATTCATAACTCATCGACGCCATTACTTAATACTATCGCCAATACAGCTGCAGTTTTATTATGCAGACATCCGTTATAGCAATCGTGATGATGTGTAAGAGGAAAAGAATGACGATGAATAAAATTATGATAAACAGATTTTACTCGATATCCTCGTAATTTTAATTTCCTGAGTTCAAATTCCACCTGAATTAAGTTTGCTTTTCGGTCACCCGTCTGTTGGAATAAGTAATAACCAAGAATCGAGTCGATTTTAAATGAATATACTTCCTTTCTGTCGCTAAAATCCGTAACATTCTGCTAACATCTATAGCAACAACAAAAAAAAAGTGATAATTATTTCTAATTTAGGTACGAGGCTACCAATTTTAAGGGAAGGGATCTAGCCGATGTTATCGAATCCCTGTACTTGTCTGGCACAGTATTTTATGGACCCCGTTTGGGGTGAAAGGCAGAGATGACCCTAATGAAAATTGTTCTCAGTTCGTTGAGTCAGAACAAATACTGCAAGACATTTTTCAGACGATTTAACGATTCTACCAGCTCGCAATAATAATAATAAAAATAATAATAATAATGATACTACTACTACTACTACTACTACTACTACTACTACTACTACTACTACTAATAATAATAATGATTTCTTTTATAATAATAATAAGCAGTCGTGTTCGATAAAAAATGTGGTAGTAATACCAATAACTATCGGAGCCCTGGGAACAGTGAGTAAAAATCTTGAGAAGTACGTGGAACAAATAGGGGCTGCAATAAGGGTGGAGCACTTGCAGAAAACAGCACTGCTTGGAATCGCTCGAATACTCCGAAAGGTGCTCGAAAAATAAGAGGTGTTACCTTGGTTCCACTGAGATTGTCTTTGCATTTTATCCTTATCGTAGCGATAAAATAAATACTAGTTGTTTACTGGGATCGATGTAATCGACCTACTCCTTCCCCAGAAATTGTTAGCCTTGCGTAAAAATTAGAAGCCGTCACCACCACCACCATCATCATCATCATCATCATCATCATCATCATCATCATCATCATTATTATTATTATTATTATTATTATTATTATTATTATCATTGTTGTTATCATCATTATTATTATCATTATTATAAAAGAAATCATTATTATTATTATTATTATTATTATTATTGCCTTTGCATAGCTTCTAACGCTGGAGATGTACTACGGTGTCAGCTGTTCACTACCGGCATACTCCTAAATTTGTCAAGTTGGTTTGTCAAGTGTCATCCACAAACCTCTCAGTCCTTGAGTCGCTTTGTAACTTCTCTTTATTACCACACCCACTCCCAAACATTTATATATATATATATATATTATTTAGAGACATACGACGCAATGATGATTGAAATATGAACGTCTACAATTATGTTTAACATGTTTGTTTACTCTGAAACGTGAAAAGTTCTCCACTACGGAAAACGCCTTTGGAAGACCATTCTTCTTCAGAACAATGCGTGTGAAAAAAAACAAAACACGAAAAAAAACAAAAAAACATTGAGCCTAGAATGACGTCTTGCGCCATAGTTTATGCGTCGTAACGTTTTATCAGCTTTAGATACCGAATCCGTCACAGGCCATTATGAACCGCCACTCTTATATTTAAACAACAAATATAACATTTCCTGGTTGCCTCATATGTTTTATTTAACACCTTCCCTCATATTGTGATTATGTTCCGTTTCCTTTATATTATAGTTCTTCTCTTACTACCTGGACCTCTGTTCCTCTACTTTTCTGACAACTCCACGTCACTCCCCTATTCTTTGTTGTTATTTTATACATCAATATTATCTCGTTTGGTAATTTTTTCACATCCCCGTTGATTTGCTGAAGACATTTTTCTTTCTTCGTTTCCCACTTCTCCATGTTGAGTCGTTGATGCTCTTGGTTTTGTTGTTGTTTTCTTCATCTTTTTTATTTCATTTACTTCTTTGTATTTTTTCTTTTTCTCTTCCACGTCCGCCTTCTTTCTAATTCCAGCCTCACCACTATCCCTGGCATCATTAGAACCACCATCAATATTACGATTACTATACCCTTCACCTCCTATCCACCTTATCCTTCACATCATCAATGGCGCCGTCGCCGTCGTCGTAGCCATGACAACCACCTCCACCACCACCATCATCATCATCATCATCATCATCATCACCATCATCAGTTTCCTCTCTTCTTCACCATCTTACAGTGACAAATGAATTGATGTATTAAAATGTTAGGCATTAACCCGGATCAAAGGGTATTATCTATGAAAGCAATATGGAGATATGTAGAGGCGGAGTTAAAATGACTAAGCCGTATGGAGAAGAGGTAGAGGAAAAGGAAAGCTAGAGCGAGAAAGTGATAGATACATAGAATGACAGAGAGTGACGACGAGAGGGTGTACATGTGAGAGAATCTGTAGGAGAAAGGAAGAATAACATGGCTAGAAGATAGCTGCACGAGTGTTGCTCAGATTAAATCAAACACCATCCACAGTTTAATCTGATATGTTACTGTCAGATTCCATTAAATGGTTATCCCTATTCAAACACCCGTATCTATCCATTCGTATCTATGTATATATATATGTATATATATATATATATATATATATATATATATATATATATATATATATATATATATACATATGTATATATATGTATGTTGGTTTATTTGTCTATCTGTTTGCTGTCTGCCTGTCTAGTTATGTACGTATGTACGCACGTGTGTATGTACTAAATATTTGCATGTGTGCATATACGTCATGTATGTCGGAGCGCACGAATGCATGTATGCACGTAATACTTGCATGTAAGTAAGGCAGGGTGTCGGCAGAATTTTTATAGCACGCCGGGCAAAATGCTTCGTGGCATTTCGTCTGCTTTTAGGTTCTGAGTTCAAATTCTGCCGGGGTCGACTTTGCCTGTCATCGTAACGGTGTCAATTAAAAAAAAAAAAAAAAAAAAAAAAAAAAAAGTGAAAAATAATTGAGCACTTGGATCGATGTAATCGACTGGCATCCTACTATGAAATGTCTGGCTTAGTGCTAAAATTTTAAATCAATATTTGCATGTATGTATCTAATATTTTCATGTTATATAAATATAAGCATGTACGTATGTATTTTTATATGTATGTACTTAATATTTGCACGTAGATATGTATGTATGATTATATGTATGTACGTAATGTCAGGATACTCATCTCAGTACGGCATGTGTATGATTAGATCGTCACCGACTAAATCAGTAACCTCACCAAGTTTGCTTATTGAGAAGAGTAATTTTTGAAAACATGAGGGATTAATATCAACATCTGTCAAACTGGTGAATTCAGAAGACTCAACGTCTATTCAATAGAGTGTATTTATGCATATACATATGCATATATGCATATACAAATATGTGTATTTTTACAAGTGTTTTCAAATGCATATGGAATGCGATTCTCTTACTAGATAGCTGCAATGCTATCTAGTATCTTTTTTATGTATGTTGCTAGCAAAATGACTCCGAACATTCAGGAAATTTTCTTCGGAGTGTACAAGCATTTATCGTTATAAAATCTAATCTGCTGATTTTTATGTGTCTGGATTTTTAGAGGCGCATATTAAAAGTCGAACTTGTCGGCACCACAAACAGAGTAGACCTGATTGACGTTGGTCGGGGCATATAACCTCAGCAAAAATGAAATACCGACATTTCGATAGTTTCCATGTCCGTTAGAGTGCAATGAAAGTATAGAAAACGTAGGAGCAGTCGCGATTTTCGATTGCCCGCGAGCCTGCATCCCTCATTTAGATGCCATTAGTGTCTTGTAGGTGGAGTTTGGGTCTTGGCACATTGGGGTATCTTCACCATTGTGAAAACTCACAACAAAAAGAGAGAATAGCAGGTAAATTATACACAATAGTGAGTGAACCGCTGCCACGTATGTATAAAATTAACTATATATCTTACTACATATGTCGGCTACTCGGAAGACGACGAAATGGCTGAATCGTTAGCATGCCAACAAAATGCTTATCAACATTTCGTCTAACTTTACGTTTGGTTTTCAAATTCAACCGAAGTTAACTTTGCATTTTATTTATTCAAGGTTGATAAAATGAGTACCACTGGTGTTGTCGACTGGATCCCTCCTTCAAAATTTCAGATGCTGAACCAACAGTAAGAAGGATATTTAGATATCCTTGGGTAGAATTTTTTTATGGTTGACTAATACATTTTCTCTTTTGAGGGGAAGGAAAATACGTTGCTCCAGAAGAGCAATATATTTTCCTTCTTAAAAATCAATGATACTATTCAAATACGGACAAAGTATATCTATAGTAGAACTGATCTCAAAACGTCGGAGCTGATATTCAAATAATCTACCCACTCGAATATTTTTGTTTTCTTCTTTCGAGTTTGAATTCTGAAATAATTTTGAACAGAAATAGTGCGTTGAAAGCAATATTGTTATATCAAGGAAGAGTCATAATAAAAAAAATCTAACATTATAAAAACTCACCACCTGTTGTTTATCTTAGAATATATTTCACTTCTTTTTTGTTTCGAACTTCCTGAAAATAATGAAAGACTATTCTCCGCAGAATGTCTGTTAACTGCAGTGTTAAGAATATGGTTATTTTGTTTTCTGATTTATTACTGGTAGAATATGTAGAAGACAGCGTAACTAAAAGTTACATATTTATTTCTGTATTAACTCTATAACTAGGAATTGTGTGTAATGTTTACACATTGGCGTTAAATTAATGCTGACTTATGAAATAACCATCTTTATGGATTTAATCAAGACACTTATGTTGCTTAAAGATTCATTTGCAACTAAAATTAAGAATAATGAAGAATCGATAAGATGTCGGACAGGCTACTGAAGACTAGCTGCTTCTTATCACGACAAGAGTGATGCATTGTGTCTATGATCAAGATACTATAACAAAAATGACTATGTCCACCTAACAACAATTAAGTACAATCTCTAGGAACTGCTTAGCATAATATACACTATTGACTGGAAGCATGGAAACAGTGGGAACGAAAGTCGAGGCAACTATGGGTTTGATCTTGTTACTGCGACACACTGAACTTAACCAAGATGAGAACTAAAGGCATTTGTGCGTTACATTATGTACATGTTCAATACTTGGTTGAATAGAACTCTGCACATCATCATACTTGTTTTATACATGTTAACACTATGAAGAATAATATGCTGGTTTGCACTCAGAATGGATAGTGACGTAACAACAAACTAAGTCGTTTAATTTCGCACTCCTGTTACTCAGGGTTAAGAACAACTGAAACCAAAGCATCGTTTCTGCTATGACCGTATATGCATACACACACACCACACACATTCCTACACAAAAACACAGACACATATATATCAGAGGCGACTCCAGGTCATCAGCTTCACCCCGGTTCATAGATTTCACGTAAAACACATGCCTGCTAGAAGAATTTCAGGTTTTACCGTAATATTTCTATCCCCAAATGGCCAATTTTTTTAAATATCCAGCACTACGTCTTTCTCCGTTTCTAGGTTAAGGGTAAAAATAAAGCAAGCCTGCAAAACACAATTGATCTTTACACACAGACGCACAGAATAACAGAAGAGTGCACAACAAACAACAGCGACCAGACTGTCACCTGTATTTTTGACAAGAGATGCCAGTTAGTTTTTTTACACCTACCAGGCTCGTTCGTATTAGCCCGAGTTGCTGGATCACTTTTCGTTCCTTTAAGGATATTGTAGAACGGGAACTTTTCATGGATTGGAATTTAAATCCTAATCTCTATAGAAATTTATTGTTTCAATTTAAAAGTGAATTTGAATTACTTTTAATTTTTACGATTATAGATAACAACTCGGGTTGTAACTTCTGAGACCGAGTCAGACGTGTGCGAACGATGTCGAGAGAAGATCTGCTACAAATGATATTTTTTTGATACAGGGCACCTCTCAGACACCGCCAGACGCTGAAGGAAAATAAATGAACTGCGACGAAGCTCAATAAAAGGAGCCCGAGTTATTGGCTGAAATTACATACTTGAAGTCAGCGTTGGCAGAAATTAATTCAGCTTGAAATTACACTTCACTTTACTAAATTTACACTCGGTCTAAGCTCGAACAGCCTGAGTGCTGGAGTCGCCATTGATATGTATGTACATACATATAAATATATATATATATATATATATATATACACACACACACACACACACACACACACACACAGATATATATATATATATATTATACACACATACACACATATCTATATGTGCATGCATATAAATATATATGTAGATACACACACACACAGGCGCATATATATATATATATACGCACCCACACACATATATATACGCACATACACCCATATATATCTGTGTGTGTGTGCATGTGTGTGCGTCTGTATGTATGTATAGATATGCACACGCAAAAAGATACAAACATACAACTTCAAAGTTGTATTTATAAACCTAAATTATCATAACTGCATATATATGTTACTCCACCATATGTGTATGTGTGTCTGTGTGTGTGTCTGTGTGTGTTTGTGTGTATATATGCACACAGATATACGTAAACGCACATTAATACACACGTATAGACATATATACGTATAATTAGAGGGTGTGTGAGAAAGAGAACTGAAATGTATATAGAACAGAGAGAAATGTCCATAGGTAAGTGTAATACACCTGTAGGTAGAGACATGAATAATGAGAAGTTTGTGCCAATTCATGAAGTACTGTTGGAACGAGTCCCACTAGGTAATTGGAATAAACAGAAAAATATCAGCTCCTAATTAGATGACACAGCATAGCCATACAATAACCATCCATCTATATACACATGAAATAAGTACTCATCTATCTATCTATCTATCTATCTATCTATCTATCTATCTATCTATCTATCTATCTATCTATCTATCTATCTATCTGTGTTGGTGTGTTTATGTCCCATAACGTAGCAGTTCGATATAAAAAAGGTCGATGGAATAAATACTATGCTTATAAAAATAGTAGAGGGTCAATTCGTTCTACTAAAATTTTCCAAGACAAGTGCCCCATGATCGCAGTAAAATGATTGAAGCAAGTAAAAGATGAAAGATACAAACATACATATATATACATACATACATGTATGCATGTACGAATATATGTATGTATATATGTATGTATATATGTATGTATATATGTATACATCTATGTATGTATGTATGTATGTATGTATGTATGTATATATTCCAAAATGTAGCCACGTGTGTATCGTTGGCGATTTTCTCCCTCTGCCTTCCCTTCTTTTGGACTTTCCTCTATTTCTGAAGAAGAACTTTTCTCGAAACGTTAAATCCTCTTTCCTTCTTTTCCTGAGCGTCTGATAATACTTTACTTGTATTACATCCTCGCGTTGTTGTTTTTTCTTGTTTGTTCTTCCTTGTTTGGATTCACTATATATAAATATATTCCTACACAGAAAATGCTATGAACGTACAATTATTTCGACAGGTATATAGACAGGCACACAGACAGATACGTCGATAGATAAGCTGACAGGCATTTCAGAAATCAATGCACGAATCTAAAGGTTATGTGTTCAGATCTTAACGAAGCCAATTAATATTGTGCTGTATGAAAATATTTTGTATGAAAATATAATCCATATAAAATGTAGAAATTTCTCTGTGTTTGTGTGTGTGTGTGTGTGTGTGTGTGTGTGTGTGTGTGTGTGTGTGTGTGTGTGTGTGTGTGTGTGTGTGTGTATGTGTGTGTGTGTGTGTGTGTATGTGTGTGTATGAAATATTTGTCTGTGTACGTCTATATGCTTATGAGTATGTATGTGTGTGTGTGTGTGTGTGCGTGCGTGTGGGGTTTTGTGTCTTTGTATATATATCTGTGTGTATATGAATTTGGAAGGCTGCATCAATAAAAGTCTGAGTGAATATGATGTATCGATTATTCTCTTCTGTCCAACACACAAACATTATTTATACGAACTATATACATATGCATGTCTGTCTCAGTCTTTGCACTTTTGTGTGTATGAATAAATAAGCATATATATATATATATGTAAGCATGTGTGTACACACATATATATATATATGCGCATATATACACACATACATATATACATATATATATGTATGTGTTTATACATATAATATAGACACACGCATACACACATACGTATATGAAAGAGTAAAACCGTGTGTGTATATATATATATATATGTGCTGTATGTATGTGTGTGAGTATGTATTTGGAGTGTGAGCGTTGTATTGCTTAATTATTAGTTCCGATTATGCAGCTGTTCAATTTAAAGACATGACTTCCAGCATCATTTCAACTGTTTGGGCGAAACAGCTGTTATCTGAAAGTCAAATTACTGAACTTTGAAAGACCTAGGCATTGTTAAAATTTGTCATTATCTTCATAAACCCGTCTCTCTCTCTCTTTCTCTCTCTCTGCTATATCACTTCTCTCTCTCTCTCAATATATATAAATGCATATATAT
>NC_068985.1:102860452-102862408 GCF_001194135.2 Octopus bimaculoides | reverse complement strand
TATATATATATATATATATATATATGTATGTATGTATGTGTGTGTGTGGATAATCATAGATCGATATGTATGCATATACCTTACGATTACGATGGTGCTTCTTTCTTCTCTCTTTCTTTCGTTTAGAAAATCACATACATGCAAAGCAAGCACAATTTTCACCGTCTTTTATTTATTCAAGTTTTGGAGAATGTATACAGTGATATCCACAGTCGTTCCAAGTTCGATGACATCCATCTAATGAGTAGCTTAAACGGTGATTATCTCACCGCATCGCTTGCTTGATATGACTAAATCTTTATCTGGCAGCATCACTCGAAATACTGATTAACTAATTAAACCAATGTTGTGATTCTTACATCAGTTCATAACCGATGATTGAATACTTCACTGATCTCATTTCCATAAAGTTCAAACCTCACTCATGCCACTTAATAATTCAGTATAATCCTAGATACTCTACTCACAGCCCGTTTCCGCTGTTTTCTGAGGTTGACTATCTTAATTGCTCAAACGATTAAAGGAGGCAAGCAGCAGATTATAATTAGAATACACACACAGGCAAACACACACATACACACATTCATTCACGCATATATATATATATATGTAGTATTATTTATTATCTATTACATATGTTTCATTACTTAATAGGAGTTACTGGTATGCATATAAAATAAACATGTAAGATAGCACCATTTAGTGCTTCTCTGTTATTATCATGTCTATCTGTATGTCTGTCTGTCTGCCTCTGTCTGTCTGTCTGTCTGTCTGTCTCTCTCTCTCTCTCTCTGTCTCTCTCTCTCTCTCTCTCTCTCTCTATATATATATATATATATATATATGTACACTTACTGCTGTTTCTGATATATATTTTAGGTGCATTCATGGTTCAATGTGCTCAATCAGTCTATTGATATTCCCTTATTAATAATGCTTTATACACACACAAACACACACACACATACACACACACACACACACACACACACACACGCACACGCGCATATACTCACACTCATACACACACACACACACGAACATCATCATCATCATCATCATCGTTATTGTCGTCATCATAAATACTCCTGGACATAGGTAGAATGAAAGTGTGGATAGGCCAGCTATGATGACAGAACAAACGACGTACGGGCGTGTATTATCATAGGGTCTCACAAAATCAGGTAGACACACTTCAAATGCAAATACTTTCCAAAATAGACGAATACACGGAGAGCATAACACAAGAACAATGTCAAATGCATACACACAGACAGGAAAAAAAAAAGATTTTTTCACACATTATTATGGTCAAAGCATCACGGAATCATGATCATAGGATGACATACAGTCGTATACAGACAAGCAGTGAAGCAATCGCATATACACGTATACACACACGTGTACAAATATAAACATATTCATCTCCATTTCGCATTTCCATACAACACGTTTCCATAGCAATCTCTTTGGAGTTTGCTGACGCAAGATCAAAGTAATGGAACGCATCGGGTGTTCTGCCCAATATACAAGGAATATATTAAAAACTGAGACCAGCGGTTACTTTACGGCTGATCATTACAAAAACAGGATATAGAAAACAGAACCCGAAATTCCATAGACTTGGTTTCCGTTTCTATTCTATGCTTTGCTTTGGATCAGTGAAATCGGAATTGATAAGGAAAAAAAAAAGAAGAAATAAAAACATTCTGGGTGAGGAAAATATTTGAAAAAAAAAATTGAAATGAAGGGAAAAAATTAAGTATCGTAGACGAGGTATACAAAGAAAATAAATAAAAAGAAACTGGTATATTTGGTTTAGGATTACACAGGTTTTTGAGTCTATATGCGTGCGTCTATGATGTATGCTTATGAATATAAATGGCCGCATGCACACACACACACATTTATATATATGTACATATATATATGCTCATATAAACATATATATATATA
>NC_068985.1:102857660-102860292 GCF_001194135.2 Octopus bimaculoides | reverse complement strand
TATATATATATATATATACATATTTGTATGTGCATATATATAGTTATCTCGCCTTCACACGCCCTAATATTACAGACACACACACACACACACACATACACACACACACACACACATATATATATATATATATATATATACACATACGTATATAGAAGTGTAATATTCTATATATATATACGTGTACATACATACACACTCACACGCACACATATATATATACCCACACGCATATGCGAACACATATTTGTATACATATATTGTATATACATAAATGAATGCTGGCACAAATATTTGTACAGTATGTAGGAACACACACACATAAGCAAATATATGTGCACACATTCATGTATATATATGCATGTGTATGCGAATACATTAAGTTCTTATCAACTCACAACACCTTATGATGTTTTGAGTACAGTGGTGTTTCAAAGACACTATAACCCCCCCCTCTCTTCTTTCTGTATCTCTTCTCTCCCCACCTCTCCCACAGTTTTTACATTGGACTCTATGCCAGTGCTTCGCAAAATGTGTTTTCCTAATTGGACTCCAGTGAGACGAAGAATATGGACTTGGTATATAAGGAACAGTAATAGACAGGGCAGGTTATCACGTATGTCTCCATTAATTCCAGACTGTTAATATTTTACAGTCAAAATGCTTAGAGGCATTTTGTCCATCGTTGCGTTCCGAGTTCAAATTCCGCTGAGGTCGACTTTTCCTTCTTTCATTTCGACGTCGATGAAGTAAGAGCTCTGAGATCGATGTATTTAATTATCTCCCTTTCCCCCAAATCTGATGCTTTGTGCCAAAATTTGAAACCAATATACTTATCTGTCCTGGAAAAATAAGAGTTATTAACCACAGCAGAACTTGGACTTAGAGAGTAGAGAGATGAAGCAAACACTGCAAACCATCCTATTCCTGGTTCTCTAATGACTTTGCCTATTCATCGTCCTTTCAGGCAAGTACAAAACATCTGTCAATGCATACATACACACACACCTACACGCACTCATACGCGCACAAACACTCACACGCAAGCGTGCGCACACCCATATACAGAAAAGATGAAGTGAAGCGCTCTTGACGTTTTTCAGGGTCCCCGATATGGGAGGAACAAGATATCCTTAGAATGAAAACCAAGACATACCAAAGCTGTTGCCCAGCGGTATTGGTTTGTAATGAACTTCTTAACTGCACATCCGGCTCTCTACAGTCGTAGTTCAAGCCCTGTCGAGGTACTCTTTGCTTGTTGGTCTTTCGGAGTCGATAAATATAGTATTAGTCTTGTACTGTGATAGATTATTCTGTTTCCCCTCAACTTGCCGATTTGTCTGGCTTTCTGATTTGGAAGAAATCAGCTGTGGTGAAACCTGGGGAATATTGCAATTTACCTGGTGTAAAATCAGTCAAGACACAGCTTATATTACGACGGTGCTCTTATGACTCCATTACAGTGTTGAGAGTCCAAGGCCATGCAAAATAAGACTAGATTTATCTTCAACTTACTTGAACGTAGAATTCCATGTTTCCGTGGAGTCTATTGGGTAAATCAACCTGATAATATTCCTTTCTTTCTAGTTTGAGACTAATATATACGATGATTTAAGACCAGTATTTTAAACTGTAAAAAACCATCACTCATCACTCAGCAACTATACAACATTATAACAGAAAATGGCACTGTCTTAATAACTATTGACGATACTGTTCTAATAACTATTTAAGGCACCGAGTTGATGATTATTTATAGCAGCATGTTAACTATTTACAGCATCGTGTTGATAAATATTTATGGCACTGTGTTGATAACTATTTACGACATAGTGTTGATAACGATTTATGGCACCGTCATGATAACTATTTCCAACATTGTGTTGATAAGTGTTTATGGCAAAGTTTTGATAACTATTTATGACAACGACTTTATCACAATTTTCAACCCAAATGGGCTGAGGGTCATATCAGGGTTAAACTCAGAAAGCTGGGGACAGAAACAAATCGTTCAAATATGTACAGGTTTGGTCTAAATGTCAGCAATGAGTTTATAGTTAATACGATAATTATTTTTTCGGGTTATTAATGTCATCTTTAGAGATACAAAACGTTTTAAATATTCTATTCAGTCTCGGAAACTTGATTTCTAAATTAATGAACTAATGTTAGTAACTCACTTATCTACTATATGATTGATTCGCATATGTATGTGTTCGTGTGTGTGTGTGAAAGTGGCCATAAATGGCGAAGAACGTCACTACCCTCAGTTTAGAAATTAAAAAAAAAAAAAAAGGAAGGTTCAAGTTTTAATGCAGTAACTTGCTATATATACGTCCAGAAATAAGACACCTATCTACAATCAGAGATCAAAACGATCAAAAGGTAATGCACATCTAAGTATTGAAAATATCTTTCATCTCTGAAGATGGAGTTTAATAGTCTGAAAAATAATAATCGTATTCTACAGCTAATTGCCTTGACAAGAAATGATCTCTAACGCACAATAGCGCACATACGCTATATATATATATATATATATGTATGTATTTACACATAAATATATACTATATGACATTTGTATATATGTATGCCAAACTTCCTACATATCTATCTATCTATCTATCTATCT
>NC_068985.1:102853208-102857079 GCF_001194135.2 Octopus bimaculoides | reverse complement strand
ATATATTTGCTGAGAAGATTTAATAAAAATAGTAAAAAAGACTTGAACTTAGACAAGGATATCCTTCAGCAAAGCTGAAAGCTAGTGACATTTAATCGTGCTTCAGTAAGAATTTAATTAACTTTTCAGAATGTAATCAGGAAGTCATTTGCCAATATACGTGCCTATATATATATATATATATATGTATGTATTTACACATAAATATATACTATATGACATTTGTATATATGTATGCCAAACTTCCTACATATCTATCTATCTATCTATCTATCTATCTATCTATCTATCTATCTATCTATCTATCTATCTATCTACGCATTTGTATTTATACACCCATCGTTTGTGTGCAAGCGATGATAAAATATGATTTACGAGGTATATATGTACACACACACATACGCACGCGCGTACACACACACACACGTGCGTGCACATACATAGACACCCGCAAGGACACACCACACACATATATATGCATATGCATTACAAACACTGATCACCCATATTTATGTGTTTTGAGATTTACTGTGTGTATATGAGCGTATATTTTTTATGCGTGCTTGTATCAACAAGTATACCTAAGCTTTTAATACGTATGTGTAAGAGCTATATAGCTGTGCTGATGTTTAGCAATATATTTCGTGCACATAATATTATTCATCTATGACCGACATAGATATTTATACACATATATATATATATGTTTATATGCACACGTGTGTATGCACATGAATATATAGCTTACGCGTTTTTATAATCTGTACAATGTTCCACCAAAAGAATTTAAAAATGTATATAACGTGGATGTGGTATCTTAAAAAAAAAGAAATTGGACATTCTCCTATCCACCATACCAGATGAACCAGTGTCTTGATATGAAGTACAGACGAAGGCGGCGAAATCAAACTGCTTCGTACAACAAATGAGCCGACAAGCAGAGAAAACAAAGCAAAACAAAACAAAACAACAACAACTCAAAATTTGCAAATGCTGTGATACGAAGTTCTATCACACAGAACCAATCAACGTTACGAGAGGGCTCTGCAATGGTACAGTCACGGTGGTGCGCAGTATGACCGCAACACCAAATGGCTGGCATTCATAAAAGAAATACTCTCTCTCTCTCTCTCTCTCTCTCTCTCTCTCTATCTATCTATCTATCTATCAATCTATCTATCTATCAATCTATCTATCTATCTATCTATATATATCTATATATCTATATCTATATCTATATATATACATATATATATGTATGATGCCATAAATATTTTTATATCTATGCAGATGTACGATTAAATATCTATTAAGGCACACACACACACACACACACAGACGCACACACGCTCGCGCGCACACACGCTCGCGCGCACACACGCACATGTACTCACAAACGCTTACACATATATCTTTACCATCACATATAACCCGATTAACTAAAAGGTGCTGAAGAAAAGGTAACTTTGAAGTCGAAATACTTTGAAAGTGAACCACAAGCTCTAGTATTTCATTTAGCTGATTCAGTGAATGAAGAAAAAAGAAGAAAAAAAGGAAGAGGAGTGGAGAGACAGAAGTTCTTAGATCTTAAATGGCATATAAGCTTGGCTATGGAATAAGAAACATGAAGGAAAGGATGGATATCTAAAGAGGCTGTGTGATTGAGATTGTTAACAATGTTGTAAGCAGGTACACTGCTTCTGATTGATCTATCTATCTATCTATCTATCTATCTATCTATCTATCTATCTATCTATCTATTTATCTATCTATCTATCTGTCTGTCTGTCTGTCTGTCTGTCTGTCTGTTTATCTATCTATTTATCTATCTATCGGTATATTTATATATAAGGAAAGAGAGTGTGAGTGAGACGAAGGTGGAGGAGAGCGGCGTCTCATGAAGAAAATGTTATGAGAGCGAAGAAAAGAAAGATGGAAGATGAAAAGAAAAATGAAAATTAGAAATATACTCGTACGAGATAGAAAGGCAAAAATGCAGACATAGATAGATAGATAGATAGATAGATAGAGAGAGAGGGAGAGAGAGAGAGAGAGAGAGAGAGAGAGAGATGAGAGAGATGTGTGCACTTGTATGTATGTGTGTGCGTATATATGTATGCATGTATGTATCCATGTGTATATGCATGCATGTACATATTTATGTACATATGTATGTAAGTATGTATGGAGAAAAGGAAGAGATTGAGAGAATTGGTGGGAAGATGTATAAGCGAGTGACTCATATATATATGTGTGTGTGTTCTTGCATTTGTACATAGCGTATGTTAGTATATACGTGGATTTGTGTTAGTGTATGTCTGAGAGTTTGGATTAGCGTACGTAGCTGTATGAGAGAAAGATAGAGGATGAAGTACAGTGAGTGAAAGAAGAGAGAAAGAGTAACAAGAGAGACCGAGGGAAATAAGAAGAGAGAATGACAAGAAACCATTTAGCAAAATGGATGCAAGTGCAAAGGTGCATAATGCATTGGATTGATTGCCTCAGCGTGTTCTCTCCACCAACCACGGTCTGATGTGGGGGCCGTGAATTTGAGCGTGAGATCATACTGGTTTCATGAGTCTACTCGGCCACACTGGATTGACATGGCTTGGTAGTGGGATGCAGTTTTTACACTCTTACCCAGGAGTAGTTAAGTCGATTACATCGACCACCAGTGACCTGCTGGTACTTATTTTTATTGACCCCGAAATAATGTTAGGCAATGTCGACCTGACAGAATTTGAATTTAAAATGTAAAGACGAACGAAATACTGCTAAGCATTCCGTTCGTTTTGCTATCGATTCTGCTAGCTTCCGACAAGTAGGAAACTGGCCCAGCTATTTAGACACATGGTTAGATAGCTGGAAATATAGGGCAGCTCAGATATATGAGTAGTTCTATTTAATATATATACATGCATGCATATATCTGCACACACGCAGACGCACAGTTATCCACACACATACGTTCGATTATTATTTTACTGGATTTTGTCTATAGTTAAGGAAGGGCGTTGCCTAGTTGCTATTTTATCGACCGCAGTGTACGTTAAATGGTAATCCGCACCTACAGAAAAAGGAACCTAAACCAGACATAACTAAATAAGTATTTTTCTCTGACGCCCCGATTCTGACATATCCGCTCTGATACACTCTGTATTAACATTATTTATATATAATTCTCTGTGTGTGTATCACCGTTCACCTACTCCTAAGTGACTAATGATAGTTCTATTGACATCGGTACAATTCGGAGAAGTTGTATACGAGTATATAATTAATTGCGCAGATTTCACAGGAAGATTGATATTATATCTTCTTTATAGGACATGTAGGATGATAAACGTCAACTGCAGCGAGATTCGAACACCAAATATATATATTTTATTATTTTTCTCTCCTTGTTTCTCTTCTTGCTTCTTTCTGTGTTCCTTTGAGTTGAAGAGCGTAGGCTCGAAACGTTACAGACTTTCTCTATTCCCGAGCGTTATATTAATACATCCATTTGTTGTTTACACGACCTGTCTTCGTCTGTTGTTTTTTCGTGAATTCTTCTATATATATATATACACACACACACACACACACACACACACACACACACACACACACATATATATATATATATATATATATATATAATAATAATATTACGGACAAAATCCAAAATTACAGGTAAAAACTCAATTTATAAAAAATTTAAATTAAATTGAGCTTTATAGATAAAATATATATATAAATATAATTTTAATTGATTTTAATCGATTTAAATTTCCTTTCTACTTGAAAATTAGTTATGAATCACGTGTAATCATTTTATTATATTTATCTTATGATATTTATTTTGCTTTATATTATACTCATTTATTGT
>NC_068985.1:102847484-102853055 GCF_001194135.2 Octopus bimaculoides | reverse complement strand
ATATATATATATATATATATATATACATATATGTATGCATGTATATGTATATATATCGATACACACTCACACACGTACACACACACACACACACACACGTACGCACACACACCCATGATTAACTATCACAACGTTTTTAGTCTGCTCCTGCAAAGATATGCTAAAATACCACCCATCTTCAAAGCATAGCATGTAAAGTTTACTCTCATATCACTAAACTAACGGAATGCTTGGTATTCATAGATGTGCCATTAGTAACACAGCTGACGAATCTAACTATGAATTAAAACCTGTTAACATATTCTGTTCTCTAAGAACTTATCAAAGTTCTAAGGCGTCCGCTGGCATAAAAGGAATGAAATATTGTTTCTGGAATTATCACTTATCGATTAATAAAATGCCTGGCTTTCACAAACGCAAAATAAATCCTCATTATCTCTCTCGCCACTTTGTTATTATTTGGACTAAAAGTTGATTAGAGCATCTTCTCGTATAGATATTGGATTCCATGATAAATGATCTTCAATTTCAAAGGTGTCCATTTTGAATCCCAAACCAGCAATATTTGTTACTATGAATGTGAAGAAATCTTTGTAAAATATCATTTTGTTTAATAGCTTGACATAAGATGGACTGAAGTGGTGCAAGTTGTAACTCACTGTCATGAAAGATTTCTAGGAAACCCCATTACAATAATTAACACTGACAACAATTCAACGATACTTTATTACAATGGTGTAAGCGTTGCAAGTTTCCAATGTGTGCCCTTGGTTTAATGTATTTGATTTTGACAGGATGTTGTGAATAATGGTGAGGAAATTCTACTTAGCCATCATAAATAATAAACCATAAATATATTGTAGTTTTGAAATAAATAGACAGAACATCCTGTAGATTTTGACTAGATAGAGGCGTCCTAGAAGTATCGACTGGAAAAGAAGCAGCTTACAGATTTCAGATGAATAGTGGTATTGTGTAGATATCGGTTGAATAGAAACAGCCTATATATGTCGCCATATTCAGAGAAATATTCAGCATGTAAACTTGTAGATGTCGACTAGAGGAGGATAATATACCAAGATTGGTTGAATAGATGTAGTATTTGTATATTAAAATGATAGAAAAAGCCTATAGATGTCAGCTGAAAAGAAAGATTCAGTATATAAATCATGAGTGGATAAAGAAATTCTATTTATGGAGGCCAAACAAATATGCACAATATTTTAAAGTTATCGGTTGAGGTTACATAGAGAAGGAAAATTATTGTCTCAATTGTTGTGCGGGATCTAAATTCGAACATCTCTATCAGGAGTTCAAATCGCTTGAATATAATTTTCATCTTTAATGACATTAAGAACTCTACTGAAGCCAAGAAAGTTGTAAAGGAAAATATATTTATTTTTTGTTGAATAGTGGCTAGATAGACAGATAGGTATATATATAGTGACTGAAAAAGTGAAAGAGTTGGGGAAAGAGACGGATGATGTTGCAATGCATTGTGGAGCGTCTTCGTACCATCAGTAGAGTGGCTTTTAACAATAGAAATTAATAGTATAATGTTAGATAATAAAAAAAATATTTAAGTAATAAACGATTAAATATCCAAAATATAATGTTATCTAATATCATAGGTTTATCCGTTTCCAACATATTATTTACACCTGATTTCTCGATGTATCTAGGGAAACACTCTGTTTCAGTGTCTTGTATGTTGGTAACCGAGTGGGAATATTTTTTTATGAGCATTAACAACATAATTGACGTGAAAATGGTTTCTTTCACGATTCAAAATCTAATTACACATTTGTTTATCATACTTCGATATCATTACAATTAATCAATGTTTGTCAATAATATGTTATTGTATAATGTTCGTAAATATTTATCGTTAATGCTTTTATAATATTTAGAGTATTCTCTTCATCTGTAGAGAGAAAACTCTTTTTAATTTTATAACTGTACTACATTTCGATCGGTGTGATCTCTAGTTGTCATCAGGTTTCTAGTTCCTAGATATATATACGGTATCTGACTGCAGTCAAACTAAAAAGGTATATTTTTAATCTTGGGATAATCTGTTACTTTGTCATGCTACAATTTTACGCTATTCTAATTTGTATTTCTCTAAAGTTAACCATATTAATCTGATATCAACACTAAGCTTATTTTTTACTGATAGTTACTTGTACTTTCAGTTTCAATATCTATACAATGTCATGAAAGAATTTTTAATTTTAAAATAAAAGTATACTTTTCTTAGGTTTAAATGATAGAAAAATGCATGAGGATTTTAGTGTCGTTGGTCGCATTGAACAAAAACTAGTAGAAGAAACGTTATGGGGTGAAATGCCACGAAATTTCATGTCAGTAAGTAAGAGAGTAAAGAAGTAATGCTTAGCAATAAGAATAAAGAATATATTGCTAAAATGAATGCTTAGGGCCTAAGGCGGCGAGTTGGCAGAAACGTTAGCACGCCGGGGAAATGCTTACCGGTATTTCGTCTGCCGTTACGTTCCCAGTTCCAATTCCGCCGAGGTCGACTTCGCCTTTCATCCTTTCGGGGTCGATAAATTAAGTACCAGTTACGTATTGGAGTCGATGAAATCGACTTAATCCCATTGTCTGTCTTTGTGCATACAGGCACGCGCACACATACAATATGCATACATCTAGATATACATATATGTATGCGTGTATTTGTGTAGACATATATTTATGCACTCGTATTCATGCGTTTGTATTTTTCCAGATTTAACTGTCATGCCAGGCAAAAAGTCTACTTTGTAATCTTTTCTATTCTGTTTTAAAATTTATTCCATTTAGTTAAACTTGCCAGTTATTTGTGGTTTAGTTAAAAAGACAACACACGTTGAAAGAAATCGGAATGACAGTTATTGATTTGTGTGATTTTTTTTTTACACTCTGCATTAAAATGCACAATCAATCAGATTCTTTGAATGACTGTAGCAATTTATGATTCAAACAGAATCTTGCAACACAACGCAATAGAATTCAATGTCAATATTCCCAAGACATGATAGAAGACAACATGGAAATCACACACACTATGATAGGGACAGATATTAGAGTTATATGTAACAATATTCTATGTAGAAATGAATACGGTGGACAATTCAAAATTGGGATCAGCGATACGTGAAGATATTCCTTTACTTGTTATTATTGGTTTAGTTAAGACGGTGAACTGCCAGGATTGTTAGTATGCCGGACAAAATGTATGGCAGCTTTTCATCTTCCAGTCGTTCAACTTCGCTTTTCATCATTTCGAAGTCGACATAACAAGTACCAGATGAGAACTGGCATCGGTATAAACAAGTAGATCCCTTCCCAAATATTACAGGTTTTGTACTTATAGTAGAAAGGATTGTAATTGTTTTAGTCAAAGCAGAGAGCTGACAGAATCATCGTCACTGCACCGGAGAAAATGTTTAACAAAATTTCATTCGACTCTTTAACGTTCTGAGTTCGAATACTGTCGAGGTCGACTTTACGTTTTATCATTTCGGGGTTGATGAAGTAAGTACCGGTTGAGCACTGAGGTCGATGTAATCGACTAACTCCATCCCCACGAAATTGCTGGCCTTGTGCTAAAGTTAGAAAGACTTATTTTTGGCTCAGTTAAAACCATATATTCTTCGAACCTCCTATCTATTCACCATGTGATATTTTGGAAAAATGATAAAAAAAGAAACACTTCCAATATGCGGTCTTGAAGCCAAATACCTTGTTAAAATACTTTTACGAGAAGCTCTGGTTGTGGCGTTACACACGGCGATATGTTATGCCCACTACTTTTCTTAGAAGGAACGGTAAACGGTGAAGAAGTGAAAATTACGACATATGTCTTGATTGGATAATGGAAGTAAAATGTTTGTAATTAGAAGAGAGGATCATGTGGATTTTGATTTCATTGTAAAAGTTAATCTATTTGATTGGATCAGATATAAAAGATTTTCTGGAAACCCCTTTATTTCCAGAAGAGTCTTGGAGACAACACCTCATCTGTTTAATTAATATAACTACCCACATCACTTGCAATCTATAGAGACACGAGCACACACAAATACGTATACACACGTACACGCATTTATGTATATATATATATATATATATATATATATATATATATATATTTCCCCCACCACCTCCTCTTCCGGTCTTTTCATCATGTAACCTCGTGGGCATCGGTAGCATTTTCCTCTTTCTCCGTTCTTCCATTCTCCGAACTTTCCATCTTTCCGACGAAGGGCTACGCCCGAAACGTCATACACTCTCTCTTTCCTTTCCTGAGCGTCCAATAATACTATCCATATCACGTCCTCACTTTGTTGCTTTTTTGTTTTTTGTTATTGTTTTTTTGAACTATATATATATATATATATATGCATGTATGTATGTGTGCGTGTGCGTGTGCGTGTATGCGAGTGTGGGGGTGAAGACGCTATTCATGAAAATGATAGTGATGTTGAAAATCGTGTTGATTATCAAAGCAGCATAAATATGATGATAATGATGATGACGATGATGATCATGATGATCATGATGATGATGACAATGATGAACAGGATGATGATGATGATGTATTAAAACGAGAAAAAGAAAAGAAACAAAAGAAGCCGAAGCATTAGTGCGAGCATTCTGAGACAAGATGGGAAAAAGTGAATAGACTGAGGTCACGTGTTTTGATTACAGAACCTGTAAGATGTTGAAGCATTCTGGGAATAGCTGTCAATATTTCTAATTACAAATTAGTCAAGATGCAGCACTGATGTGGTGTCTTTTATGGCAAAATGCTATTAGTATGTCAGTCACGAACTCATGAGTTGAAGAGACAAGAACAAAAATATATAAAGGAAGAAGAAAATATTAGAAAGCTTTGACATAATAACAATAATAATAATAATAATAATGATAATAATAATAGTAATAATAGTAGTAGTAGTAATAATAATAATGATAACAGAAAATAATCCTAACATTCCTTATAAAGATATCACAAATGCTTTATCGTATTTTGTCGTAGTCGTCAAATTACTACTACTACTACTACTACTACTACTACTACTACTACTACTACTACTACTACTACTACTATTACTACTACTACTACTACTACTACTGCTGCTGCTGCTACTACTACTACTACTACTACTACTACTACTACTACTACTACTACTACTACTACCACAAATAGTAAAAGTGGTCGTCGTATTTTTATTAGTATTATTTTTGTTGTTATTATTATTATTAGTTACAGTAATAGTAGTGGTAGTAGTAGAAGTAGTAGCAGTAGTACTACTAATAATAATAACAGTGGAAAAAGTAGTAAAAGTTGTACTAGGTGATGCTGGTTTCCAAACATTTTAGGATTTCATATATTCTTTATTCTACATCTATTTCATCACATAGGTTGTTATTTTGGTGGGCATGTGCATATGTTTGTATTTTATATAATTTTGTATATGTATGGAAATACATATCAATCTATATACATACTTACATATATATATATATATATATATATTATATATATATATATATACATATATA
>NC_068985.1:102845885-102846708 GCF_001194135.2 Octopus bimaculoides | reverse complement strand
AGAAAGTAGATAACGTTGAAAGGAAATAATATGTCTCAATGGAAGTATATTTTGCAGGCAGCGAGACCACAGAAAAAAAAGAAAGAAATCAAAAATCAAAATGTATAACAATAACGATTGAAAACAAACTTCAATTTATGGTTTTCAACACCGTCGTACTCCATACTTTCTGGCGCTCATTTCTACCCGGTAGCTCATATCTATGAATAATTAAGCTTTACTTTGTTGATTTTATACAGCACTAGACTATGTCGAGCCAATGAGATTCCCTTCATGCTGATGGTTTCCATACTAAAAATAACAACCAAATATTTTCTCAGTGCAATTTGAGAGGCCTTAGAAAAAAAATTGTGAAAGCGGAGTATGTAGTCATATATAAATAATCATAATGCATACACATATACACAAATAGATACATATGTATATGAAGATGAATGTTTACGATGTGTCAGTTAAGTTGCACTGCATAAAACAATTGTATTGAAACACTATGTGCTCTAATGGACGGCAGAAGACAAACCTGCGAGAGAAATTTGAGTTACAGCAAAAATACATATTAAAGGTCACATTGGGTATAAAAGCTATTGAGTTTATGAATACAGAAATTATCTCCACTCTTGAACATACATATACTTGCATAGACATGCAATATTTTTCTTTTTTGTTCTGAATTTAGAGTTGTTTTCTTCATCATTCTTTAAATCTTCAGAAATTTTCGGAGTTTTTTTATTGTCTCAGATATCACGATTATTCTAAGTGTATGTAAGTCTTTTTCTATTGTATATATATATATATATATATATATATATATATATATATATAT
>NC_068985.1:102844413-102845590 GCF_001194135.2 Octopus bimaculoides | reverse complement strand
TATATATATATATATATATATATATATATATATATATTTCTATATGTGTGCATATATATATATGTATATACATGTATAAATATATACACACACACGCACGCGCGTACACATACATACACACATATATATGGCGAGATGAACGCACCTAGAAATTATTAGCTTATTGGTCCGGTTAAACAGAGCTGAACTACAGATTAAAAGTAGAAGTACAACAATAAGAGCAACAGAAATAACGAATAAAAGAAGGAACCCGTAAAAGAGCTTTTATACTGATGCTAGTGTTCCTAGAAACTGCAGCAAAATCTTTCTTAAATCATATAGTTAGTGAAAGAAATAAAGGATTCAAGTGCCGTGAGGAGGGAAACATGTATATGTATATGTATATATGTGTACAGATGCACATGTATGTATGTATATATATATGTACATATAAAAATATATGTATCTTTATATATACATATAGATAGGTACATATGCGTATATAGAAGCTTGCGTACAAATATAAATACATACACATATAGAAAAAAACGTGTATTTCTATGTCCAATCATCCACGTTTGTGTCCATTCATCTATATACTCCCTCACTCGCTCTCATACACATGCATCATACATTTTCATCTGTGTGTTCATATGTGGATATCTTTCATCTCCTATATGTGCGCACACATACATATGCGCTTGTATGTTTATATGTGTAAGAATGTGTATCTATGTATCCATCGAACCGATCTTGTAAATATATTTCCTCAGCGCCAAAGAAGATTCAAGATAATAAATTCAACAGAATCGGTTTTAATACACTTGTACATTTTAGAGCCAACAGCACGAAATTTATTTCTCTAATAATGGTTCCGAACACCCAGGTTTTATTGAGAAATGATTGGCACTGGCTTGCCATGTATAATCTTAAGTAATGTAGACAAGTCAACCGAAACATCTTCTGCTATAGTTTCTCCATTGTTCTCAGCGATATTCTCAGCAGCTCAGTTCAAAATTGGCAGAGAATGAGCTAAATGGGTTATATAGAGAGCAACGTTACGCTATGTATGTATATACGTACGTATGCATGTATGTGTATATATATATATAATATGCATAGAATTTATATATATATATATACGTGTGTGTATATATATATGTATATATGTATATATATATATATGTATATATATATA
>NC_068985.1:102843025-102844095 GCF_001194135.2 Octopus bimaculoides | reverse complement strand
TATGTTCCCATGCACATGTACAAGTACCTATTTCACATGGAGGCACACGATTTCTCGTATACGAGCAAGGAAATACATATACGTATATATTATACATACGAAAGAGAAAATTCTGAATCAGAAGCATAATATCTATCTTAATGTCAATCTGTGAAAACGCTGATGTGATTGCCTCTGTTTTTCTTCAGTAAGTACAAAGTATATTCTCAATCCATATTTTATTTCTTATATATCAACACTGCAAATACACATAAACACATACACAGACATACAGACACACACGCATAGACACTAACAAACGCTGCTTTCAAGCACGTGCAAGCAAATGCGTAAGTAATATACAATGAACACGTATAAACGTATGAACACATTGTTAATACATACGAAAACAGCTTCACAAATACGACCAAGAAAAATATAGAAAAACCTATAAAATTGTATAGCATGTTGAAATCTATCTGTGCACTTATTGATGTACTGTAATCAACAGTGAAGTGTAATTAACGTCAATATACAATGCATAAAATTCTATCAGGGTTATTTGGAAAATCAGCCAAGAATCCATAAAATGGGGAGTTGCCAGATTTTCTAGGTTTTAGGTCGTTTATATCTATATTTGTTTCATTATTTTTCTTCTGTTTACGATGTATGAATGCACGCACACAAAGAAGTGTATATTGGTATGGCACGTGCATAGAATTTCATATATTTATATATGTATTTAATGAAGAATTACTTACACGCACACAAACACAAACAGGTTTAGTATATATATATACGCGTTTAATGTACAGTGTATTAAAATAAGAGCAAGTAATAGTTTCTTGCTATTGAGACACGTGGTAAGGCAGATATTATAATATGCCTTGTGTCTCAAAGGTAAGAAATTATTAATAGCTCTTATTTTAACACACTGTACATTAAATGATAGTTATCTCTCACTGGATGGGGTGCTTTTTGCTTTATCCTTCCTTAACGAACAGTAAACTATGTATGTATGTATGTATATCTCTCTCTCTTTCTTTCTCTCTCTCTCTCTCTCTCTCTCTATATATATATATATATATATA
>NC_068985.1:102839943-102842871 GCF_001194135.2 Octopus bimaculoides | reverse complement strand
TAACAACAATAATTCTAGGATGGAATATATAAATACTTAAAACATCGCTACGCGCGTTTCCATAAATCACGATTTTAACACCAGAGTCGGTACACACGTAATTCACTGTGTAAGTATGAATATTTACCACCATTAATATAAGCCTTATAATGCTCAGGTCGCATCAACTGCTATTTCTGAACACAACATGAAGCAGCTGTCGTTATGTTGTTGAAAACAGGTACCTTACGAAAATGACAGTATTAAAGAGTATGATCTACGCCCCATGGATTTGAATTTCAGAAGAACACCGTTCTCAGGCAATTATCATTCATTATTATGCAGTCATGTATCAGCTCACTAGTATTCCCAGCCAACTTAAAGTCGATGACATAAAATATCAATGGCAATCAAAACAAAAGATGTCGATGCATATCAGAATGACCCAAACCTGTTCAAGGATAAGCATATGAATATAATTTGAACATTAGTGCATTGTATTTTCAGGCACTTGAATACGGTGAAGATAGATCCACTGGAAATTCTCTCTTGCTGTTGCAATTCAAAGGCTGACGAGGCTGAGAAAAGCTGCTTAAATGTATCATCTTAAGCTACTTAAGATGACACATCTTCCGACAGATGCGTTACTAAACAGACCTTTGAATGCAAATATCTTGCAGGACGGACCCTGTGAATATTTGTTACAAGAGAACAAGAAATTACATTGACCTTGTGGAAACCTTTAGCTCTGAGTAAATAAAACTGCAGTTCTCTGCTTTAGTTGCAAACAAGCTCGGACTTACACAAGAAATTCAGAGGCATTAATGAATTTACAGAGAACGTCCATGAGCAAAATTATATTTAAAAGCTTTAATTCCAATGAATCTCTATAACTTTATTCTCATGAACGACACAGAAGACACATCGTTATTTATATATGGAAGATCCTGGAAGATCATATCCCAAATTTGTGGATTAAATTACATTTTAATGCTTGAATTGATAAATACCGCCAACTTCCACATATACGAACTTCTCTATCAAGGACAATCTGATATTCACAAGCTTTCAAATCTTCAGCTGCCTTCCTAAAGAGATCAGTGATATAATAGAAATGTCTCTTGCTCTTTGTAATACCGGTTTAAGGTTACACGGAAGAAAGTTTAGCTGCTAAAAACTCTATGTTGATCAACTTTACGCTTTACGAATTTAGTTAAACTGGAGGAAAAAAAAAACTTTAAAAGCAGTGCCCAAGCATAAACGCTGGCCATTGACTGAAATCAACTAATGAACAAAAGAACAAGCGTATATGTCAATGCATATGTCTAATTTATGAAAATATATTCGTTAGATTATATTAAGTATTGTTATAAGAACATGAATAATCCTTTCTACTATAGGCACACATTTTTGGGGAGTGTGGCTAGTCGATTACATGGACCCCAGTACTGGGCTGGTACTTATTTTATCAACCCCCAAAAGGATGAAAGTCACAGTCGACCTCGGCAGGATTTGAAATCAGAATGTCAAGGTGGACGAAATGCTGACAAGTATTTCGCCCTGCTTCGTAACGATATATGTTCGCACATACTCAAACATATGTACACACATTGCAATACATATACACATACATATAAAATATATTGTATATATAAAGTATATATGTCCGCATACTGGAGAAGCTACGAACATAAACTTACATAACTTGTTCCTACGTACGTTTCACTATTGTTTGGAACTCTGCATGGATGCTGAATCACAATGGATCGTCAGGGAGCATTTTATCGCAATAAAGTGTTCCCCGATGACCTGTTGTGGATAAGCATCCATATGCACTTACAACATTCAGAGCAAAGTTTCAAACAAGCACGATAGTGAAAAGTACGTACAACCAAATGATATAAATTTGTATTTATCATAATTTCCTCTATATTTGCTCTGTATGTCATAACTAGTTATACCACCGAGTATAGTAGCGTCTAAACCACTCAAATCGTATATTTACCTGTCCACACTAGATATCTCATGTTATGTATGTATATGTCTGTGTGTTTGTGTATGTGTGTATGTTTATGTGTGTGTATAAATGCATGATAACGGTTCTGGAATTACGTGTGGTGCACAGATCAGTATATAGAACTAATTCTAAAGACATATATATATAGGTTCACACACGCACAAACACGCATGTATATATATATATATATACATACATACATATATATACATATATATACATACACACATATATATGTTGTACTTATAACAGTGTGTGTTGTTTTGTTGAATGAGCATCTGAAAGCAATTTGAGAAAAGTTCACTTAGCGAAACATCCGGTTCTATTCTAAGAACAAAATAAATTGATTCAATATTCTACCACATTAGTGTTTAATTCATTATGATACTTTATGATGTATGTTTCTTTAACGAACAAACACATTTAGAAATGAGCATGTATGTACAAATTTGTCATGTACGTGTAAGACACCCCACCTCTCACTCTGCTATAGATATATGCACATTATTCAAACAGACACGTGCATATACACGCATATATAAACATACATAGTTGTATTGTTGTGTATACGTCTGTTCATATGCGTGTGTTTTGGTATTTTTGCGTAAGTTGATGAGTTGTAAATAATAAATTTGCAATTTAGGTTCCAAAAGATATGAGTGTTGATTTTCCTGTCAAATCTTCCAGCTAGAAACGAAACAGATTCAATTCTTCGCCATGTTCATCTGATAATTTAACACTTAAATAAATTTATCACACGTCATTATGAATGGTCGGCTTTGATATATCAGAGATAGGAAATTAGTATAATGAGACTTCACACACACGCGCACACACACACACACACACACACACACACACACACACACACACACGCACACACACACAAGTATGGGCATAGAAACACATAAACATAATCACACACAAGCACT
>NC_068985.1:102838054-102838932 GCF_001194135.2 Octopus bimaculoides | reverse complement strand
TATATATATATTTGTACGTATGTATATACATTTATATATGCATAACAGAAATACACATACATATGTGCGTATGTGTGTGTGACGCAGAGTGTACGCGTGCAACCGCAGAATGGTGGAATTTTTGTGTTCAATCTCGATGCACATATTCGGGCAAGTATCTTTTACCAAACCCTCAGCTTGACACGTCCTATGCCAGACATTCTGTATCAGTAAACCGGTTGAATGTTTGTATCCGTAATTCAAAACCAACATCCATGTCACAGTGTGTCACACATCATGTAATATGCCGCGTCACATACCGTGTCACACTCAGTGAAACGTTCCGTGTGGCACTCCGTGTCTCATTCCGTGTCACACTAGCCTTGTCTCAGAATTACGTTATAGATCTGCCTGTTTTGTAAGCTTACGAGAATCTAGGTAATGGAATCCAGTAATAAAATATTCATCGTCGAAATCTATAGAGATGCATTGACTTTTTTTTACACCATGTATGAAAGTAAAAATTTCACCTATACATAATGCAAAACCGTTTCACATGGCAACTAAGTTAACCGATTTAATTTGAGTTTTCAAATTTATGAACTGCAATCACGCGACATTAACAATATTTTTAACAAATTTCTATCGATTTTTACCTTAAGTTAAAATATACACTTTAGAAAATTTAGAAACCAATTATAAAAGTATTTGCACACGAAACTTAAGGCAAATCCCGAAGCATTTTATTCTATGTATATGTGCATGTGAATATTTTTATATGTATGCATATATTTGCGTGTGTATGTATATATATGTATGTATATGAGTATATGAATATATATGAATATATATATTTATATATATAGGTATATATAAGTATATATATATATATATATATA
>NC_068985.1:102837194-102838044 GCF_001194135.2 Octopus bimaculoides | reverse complement strand
ATACACACACACACACACACACACACACTTATATATATATACATATATACTCAGAAAAACCTTAGATATATATACTTTTAAATGTATACATACAAGCTCACATATATACATACCTTATGTATATATATGTTATATCTGTGTGCACACATACATTTAAACTCATACAAACGCGCGCATCCACACATATATATGCAAGTCCATACTCAGTTATCCATCCACGAACACTTATATACACATACCCATTGAAATGTTATAAATGCTAAGCAACGAAAAATTGTTTCGACACATGGTAGAGAGTCTACTATCTGTTGAAATTGAATGACTGGATTTTCCTGGCATTGAGATCATCGGACTAATTTTCTGTGGT
Source organism: Octopus bimaculoides (assembly GCF_001194135.2). Classification (NCBI taxonomy): domain Eukaryota; kingdom Metazoa; phylum Mollusca; class Cephalopoda; order Octopoda; family Octopodidae; genus Octopus; species Octopus bimaculoides. The sequence continues at coordinate 102,837,677 of NC_068985.1, read as the reverse complement.
GTATTTGGTTGGTTTTAGATATATAGAAGCGGGATCGTTCTTTAGTTTGTTGCTGTTGTTTTCATAACATTTCAATGCAAATGATAGCCATATAAAATATTATGAATCTTACACATTATATGTCATAGCAGTTCGAGACAATGTAGAAAGGAAGCCAAGCCTGCTGATCAAAGGGCGTGAAACTCAAATTCGCGAGCTAAAGAATTCATTATATATATATATACACACACATATCTATCTATCTATCTATCTATCTATCTATCTATCTATCTATCTATCTATCTATCTATCTATCTATCTATCTATAGATGCATATATACATATATATAATCATATAATATATAATTATACATACATAAACATATATACATATGTACCTGTATATTAGTCTTGTATATCTATAAAATATAATATAATATAAGACAGGATAACATAATATAATATAGTATATATATATATATATATATGTATATTCATATGTAC
>NC_068985.1:102824964-102836170 GCF_001194135.2 Octopus bimaculoides | reverse complement strand
TATATATATATATATATGTATAGATATATATATAAATACACATACATATATATTAGCAGTTCTGTACATTCTATCCCTCATACATACATCATTACAAATATCTACGCTGCAGCCATGATTTCTCTGGAATCTTAACAAAGCTTCATATTAAACATATTCATAGCAACGGCTATTATTGCCTTATAATACGTACGTACATACATACATACACACATACGCATATAATACTAATATTATATATATATATATATATATATATATATATGTTTACACATCTATACGCACAATCAGATATATATATTTACATATACCTATATGCATACACTTGAGTGCGCACACGTACAGATTCACATATTGATTAGATAATGGATGTCATCGAAAAATGGGAATAGAATCTTGCGCTATCTATAATTTCTCCGAAGGTTTTATTTTTTCTCCCTTCTTTCAATCCGTGGTTGATTATTTCTGTTTATAAAATATGTTATTTTGCGATAGACACTGTCCCATGTTTTGAAACTTATTCAGCGAAGTAATGGATGTAGTCACGATTTTCTGTAGGACATCTATATCTGGGAAGGAAAGAACGGTGGAAGGAACCGGCTCTAATGTATTGTTCCTTCAGTAGGAATTAACGTGTTGAGTTATTGAGCTACAGACACAACTGGTTAGAATGCTACCGAAGTAGACTCTGTTCGACAATCCAATGTGTTGTAGTTGTAAAAAAATATGTTGAAACTTTACAAATGCAAGATTTAGGTTTAAAAGTCTGTGAGGCATCAATCACTAGTGGAGTGGAATGGAGCGTCTTGCTCATGGATGCAAGGCATCGCTCGGTAAAGGAAACATGTCAATGGTAGAATTAAGGCGGCGAGCTGTCAGAATCTTTAGAACATGCGGGAAAATACTTTGCAGCATTTCATCCGTCTTTACGTTCTGATTTCAAATTCCACTGACGCCGACTTCGCCTTTCATCCTTTTGACCTTTTGAGGGTCAATAAAATAAGTTCCAGCTGAGCACTGTGGTCGATATTTATAGCCTTAAACGCTGCCTCAAAATTGTTGGTCTAAGGTCAAAATTTGAAATCAATAATAAACAACAGAATAAACAACGCATAGCCGTCCAGTGGCTTTAAATCTAACGATGAAATGGAGATTCTGAGGAATCTTTGTCTTACTGCATTTCCCGCATCGGTTGTGTCTATTGAGTACGACAATGATGCAAGGTTACGAACCTGGACCCAGGAAGTGAAGCGGTGCAGTGTTTGGAACTTTTGATGGATTAATTCCTATTTCAGCTCATGAGTCTAAATGGCAGAAAGAACTGGTATTGCTTCGTCCTTTTTTCTTTTGACGAAGTCATGAAATATACAAAGCATTATCACACACACACACACACACACACACACACACACACACACACACACACAATCACACACAAATAACATACACATCGAAACACAAAGGCACTACGATGACACTCCTACGTACAAAGAGGCCAACGGAAGTACGCACACATATACACATACGCAGCAACTCAGACACACATATACACGCAAAAAGACACTTAAGCATGATGACACAAACAGCAGCGCGCACACACACACTCACACACACCCTCACACACACAAATACACATGTCTATGGCAGGCTTAATTTATCGATTAGAAGATTCGAACGACGGAATAAAATGTGATTTACTACGCAGCATATATAGTTGTTTAAGCCTTCTATATTTTCTGACCTTGATAGTTATTCCAGAACTATGTAGACTCACACAGGATAGAACTCTAGTTACGAGAAATCTAATTACGAATATCGGATGCCTTCTTCAGCTGATTAATATTTTAATTTTGCAATTCTAATTTGTTAATTATTGGGATATAAAGACTTGAAAAATTGGCCCTGGAGCAGTATAAGAAAATCGTTTTTTTTACAGAAGATAAAAAATCTGATTTATTTAAAGTTATTGAATATAATTTGATATAAGGACTACAAAAGGCATTGAGCTGGCAGAATCCTCACCGCTCCAGGAAAAAATGCTTAGTTGCTTAGCGGCATTCCCTCTGACTTTAAGTTTGAGTTCAAATGCCGCGGGGTCGAAGTTGCTTTCGTCATTTTGGGGTCGAATAAAATAAATACCAGTTGAACACCGATGTAGTCGACTAGCCCCCATTTCTGAAATTGCTGGCCCTGTGCCAGTATGTGATACCAATATAGGGACTGTAATATCAAGAGAGAGAGAGAGAGAGAGAGAGAGAGAGAGAGAGAGTAAGAAGCCTTTTAAAAATCAATATTGTGGTCAACTGGTCAACTTTAAAGTAATTTAAACATGACGAAGCCTCTGTTTATACGCAAAAATAGTTGTTCGATGAATAGAGTGAAAAGAAAATTAAGAACAGTAATAATGATATAACAATGATGATGATGATGATGATGTTCTGCACCACCTTCATCATCATTATCATCATCATCATCATCATCCCTACCAACAACAGTATCAAAGCACTACGAGTAATAATAAAAGTCAACAACAAATCGACAGGCAACACAAAGATCAGTAGTGCACTGCAAGTAAACTAACAACTTGAAAACATTTCATTAGCGGCGTTTTTTATTTTTACAATGTCAGTTACAGGGTATTTAAAAAAAAAAAAATCTTCTTTAACCTCGATCTTATGTGTTTTCGCTATTGAAACACTCAATCGAAAACGTCTATTGTACGGTTATCTCAGGGCAAACAGATTTCTTGCCAGGAAAATATAAAATAAGCACTAAAAATACAACTTTGTTACAACAAAATAACCCACAAAAATTATAAAACAAAAGCAGAGGAAACCCAAAAAATATAATTTTGAATCGTTCTACATGATTCACATTGACGTTAGTTTTTAAATTATATTTTCTATTTAATTATACTTTAAAATTTTATTTCTTTCTTTCATACGCCTCCATCATCGTAATTTGGATTGTCACTTACGATCATGTCTGTGGCAAATGTAGCGCTTGTTTAAAATGTTTTAACCTCTCGTACTGTGTGGTGCCACATTATTTTGGACTTATTTCCACTCTTCTGAATAGTATTAATCGATAGAAAACATTTCTATCCGTGTATACTATACTACTAGTTTACAGTTAAGTTAGTGTTATCATATTTAATGCATGAGTATCAGATACTCATTGCAAATAGTTTTGCTGAGAAATACAGAGAGCATGAACTTCATAATCGGTTTGGAAAGTTCGGGAGATAACTTTGGTCATGTTTCTATATTAGACCACCAAGTGAAACATATGCTTTTCTGTAGTAGCTGAAACTATTAGACTAATGTTAGTGATTTGAAGTGCTGTCGCTTTTTTCTTGTATACTCCTTACTCTTTACTCTTGCACTTGTTTCAGTCATTTGACTGCGGCCATGCTGGAGCACCGCCTTTAGTCCAGCAAATCGACCCCGAGACTTATTCTTTCTAAGCCTAGTACTTATTCTATCGGTCTCTTTTGCCGAACTGCCAAGTGACAGGGCCATAAACACACCAGCATCGGTTGTCAAGCAATGCTAGGGGGACAAACACACACACACACATATTATATTATATATATATATATATATATATATATACAAACACAAACACACATACAGACATACATGTATGTATTCTGTTGTGTCTGGGGAGAGTCATTTTCTTTTTGTGACTTATAAAGAATCTTGCAAACCAAATCCCAAAACGAAATACATATATGCATATATATAGATATGTATATATATATATATAATATTTACATTACGTAGGAGGAATAGTAAGGATACGCATCATTATTCTAAATTTTAGCAGGTAAGTCTATCCATTGTTTCTATTAAAATCCAATGATGAAGATACGCATGAGTATGTATGTATGTATGTATGTATGTATGTATGTATGTACGTACGTATGTATGTGTGTGTATGTATGTGTGTATGTGTGTATGTATGTATATGTGTGTATATGTATGTATGTGTGTGTGTATGTATGTATGTATGTATGTATGTATGTATGTGTAGTATGTATGTATGTATGTATGTATGTATGTATGTGTGTATGCATGTATGTATGTATGTATGTATGTATGTATGTGCATATGCATGTGTGAGTGTTTCTTTCGCGGATATATATCAACGAAGGACATTGGGCATTGTATTACAATATATTTGTTGTGTCGACCTCCCCAAGCGAAGAAGTAGGATCGTCCAAGACGTATAAATAGAGGTAGTCTAGCCGTTGGTAGAGTGGTTGAGTACCTGACGACTAGCGGTTGAGTAGAGATCATCCGAAGGTGCTAGATAGCAGTAGCTTTAGACATAACAATATTATATTACATCGATAAAAAACAAGTTCCCTAAAAAATATCGTCTTTTATGTAAGAAGTCCCTTAAAATATTCATTATTCTTGCCGTCGAAAATACTGTTAGTCGATGATTGGCAATTTGGAAACCTATAACCAACATTGGTATAGTTCAACAATTGAAATGAAAATAAATAATTAAGCTATAAGTATTGTTTTGCTTGTCTTAAGTATTGTTGTATAAGAGTAATTAATTTCAGAGTTTTAAGTTTTAAAATAATGCATTATAATTATGATCGGTGGAAGCACAAGTTACTAAAACAAATATTAGTTCTACATTGTTCTCCACGTTTTGAAATATTGATTTTCTTTACCTCTTCATTTTTATCTACTATTTTTGCTGGGAGGTGGGTATTGTGAAATAACTGTCTCGTCCACAGAAACTGCACAAGCCTGGTTTTGGCGCACAAGAATATGAAACATCAACCATTAGGTCAATAGGCCGATACCTTATTGACTCAGTTAGCAGTGACTTTAGTTTCCAATAATTAATCAAATTGTTCGAATTTGATAATTATTGAAAACTAAGAACAAAAATAAAAACCAAAAAAAAAAAAAAGTGAACAAAGAAAAGAAAGAAAAGAAAAGAAGAAAAAACCATTATTGCCGCTAACAACAAGAAACAACATTCTAATTATTTGAGATAGAGACAATTAGGAAAATAATTCATATAGTTCAGCAACCGACGCTGAATACATTTTCATGTTTTTTTTTGTATTTTCTTTCGATTTCAATTTTAATATTGTGAATGATATTTTTGTTTGTAATTCTTATCACACAGACACAATTGTCAGGTTTGTAACAAAGCAGACAAAATCATTACAATTAATATTCACATATAATTCTTGTATTTTGTTCCTTTGAAGTAACGATATATCTAAAGAAGCAAAAAAAAAAAAAAATAAACTCCCAAATATTACAATAAAAGATTTTAGAACCTGAATAAACAGAATTAAAAAGTCTTTAAAAATTTCATGTACTTTTAAAGCATAAATTGTTGTTTAGTTTGATAAGTTTGTGTAACAAGAATATTATCTTTACAATTTTCTGTTTTTAAAAAAACATAAATGTTTCTTTGTAATCTACTATCGTTATCAGGAGTTGGCATGGAATGTAGAGCGGAGCTTTTAAACGGCAAACTCAGAGAAAGATGCTGGTATATCATAGGTTATTCTCATAAATAGAAATGATTCCTTTATCGTATAAATTCACCCCACTTATTGAATTATATGAATGATATCTTGTGTATATATATATATATATATATATGTATATATATATATATATAATTTTCTACCTTTCTTCGGGTTGTAGATATAAATTGGACAAAGCCCATTGTAAACACTCAAACACACATGCATGCAAACACACACTCAAACACAAACGCACGCAAAGAAACACTACGCGCGCGTGCGCATACGCACACACACTCTCGAAGGTGCGAGAAATAAATGTAGAAATAACGAATTTTCTTGAATAAATTTGATTTCTGGAAAACTTACTTGTTAAATAAATACTTTATCCCTCGGTCATTTACTCCTTCCCAAATTCTTATAAACCCTATTTTAAGAATGCAGAAGGCCAGGAGTTATAAGATTGAATTGGACACTGTGAGCTTACAGATACTTATTTTATCGAATAAAACTATCTTCAAAAAGCTGAAAATACACTGGATTGCAGTGAGATTTGAAACGAGGACAATATCAATTCCACCCGTACCTTATCGCCCATAAGTACTGAACCTATAACCATTATAACTTGTATCATATCGATTTGAGTTTTCATGAGAAACCCGACAAATTTTCGCTGGAGTCGATTAAATAAATTTCAGTCTATTACTCTTCCAGTAGAATAGATTGGCCTTTCAGGGATATCCACTAATAAATGATCTATCTTCGTGATATTTTCACCAGAACGGTTCTTACGAATGGGAAACTACGACGTGTAGTATTAATTATCTTTCACTAAAATACATTCATATATTCACACACTTGTCTGCTGTAGCTCTGAAATTACTAATCATTAAGTAGTAGTCCAATACTTACTTAATCCAATCAACCATTTCACTTCTGTGTAATCTAATAACACTTCCCTACTTTTTCTAACATTTAAATCATTTCATCACATCAGAACACATTATATACTTCAATCACAGCTATCCGGTATCCTTTAATGCAACACGAACTAAATACTGCTATTACAACAGCTTGAGACATCCTTAATTATTTTAAGTATTCAACAATGGACTATGAATGCAATGTATTAAAACATGTGGGTAAGTTCGTTAATGAGATTGTGTGCGGGGCTATACAACTTACAATGTTTAGTTGTATCTCCTTGGATTCTGAATTGCGTCAAAATTTTACGTTTCGTCCAAAGTGGTCGGCAGAATAATACAATAATGATTTAGTCATAGTAAGAATACTGGTATTCATGCCCCATTTTAGGGTTTATAAGAGCAGTGAGAGGAGGGGAGGTAAGTATCCTAACACAGAGGTTTGACACATATATTTTTAATTGAGGGAACTCTACTAAAGGCATCCATGGTCTAGGCGGTGGTTTGAAAGTGCACCAAATTATATTCTTACGTGTTTTAAATCTATTTATATTTATCTTATTGGCTTCAAGAAAGGTTCCTTCGTTCATTCCTTTTTGCATTCATTTATCCATAATGTCAATGCTTTGAAGAAATCTTAACTGAAGCTGTACATTAGACCGGATGGTCTTCCGGAAAAATGGTTTTCGCCCTGATTTCAAATTACATTTCTGCCGAGTATGCTTTCCAGCGTTTTGGAAAAAGTTAATATGATAAAACAAGTACCAGTAAGATTATAGCGTCACGATAATCTTTAAAGAATAACCTAGTTGTATTGTCAAAACAATGATTATACTGTAGCAAAACTATAATGTCAAGTATGATACATACTTTTGTATATTACCAAATATGTTACAGTGAACTATATTCAAACTATCTAATGGATTTAACTAAAAAAAGAAATAACTAAAAAGTCATGTGACAGCCTTGTTGTTTGTTGATTAGTCATCCAGAATGACTTCAGGAAAATGGCGGCCATAGAGATAAGTGAGCGACTTGTCAAAGGCTAAAATACATCAGTAAGTGACAGTGAATAGATGCGGTCAGCCTGGGAGATCAAAGAAATAAGCTTTAAAGTTCAAAGCAACCAGTCATAGAGATCTAAAGATTCATCATTTCATCGCTGACAGACAAACATAGAAATAGTTTTCGAGTATTTTGCCATTTTACTCGTAAATATATTGTGTGAACACTGAAGAAATCTATTTGAAAGTTTCCCGTTCATGCTGTCGCTGTTTGTTTTTTTTTTGTTTGTTGTTGGTGTTGGTGCCAGTAGTGTTAAAGAATATGACGGTGAAGGTGATGATGATTAATAGATAATGGATAATAACGTCAACAAATAAAGTGTGTAGTTACAACGATAAAGAATGCTGCTACTAAGGATAATAGTGATTATGATAATGATGACTGATGAGGATGATGACGATAACCGTGATGATGATGATGATGGCTTAATATAACGATAGTGATGATGATGATGATGATGGAAGTGATGATGATGATGGCAGTGATGATGATGATGATGATGATGATGATAATGATGAGGAGGAGGATTGCAATGATGATGATGATGAGGAGGATTGCAATGATGATGATGATGATGATGATGAGGAGGAGGAGGAGGAGGAGAAGGAGGAGGATTGCGATGATGATGATGATGATGATGATGATGATGACGACGACGACGACGACGACCACAATGAACATGGTGAAGGCGGTGATGATGTTGATGCTGTTAGGCAAGATGAAAATTATGTTTAATGATTGGTGTCTACTAGAGAAAATATCTCAAGGATGACGTATATGATAACGACGACGACAACAACGACGACGATGATGATGATGATGATGATGATGATGATGATGATGATGAAAAATACAGATTAAAGTACATATAAATCACCATGAATACAATTTCGTTTGACTAAACACAAGGTCAATAATCGAAAAAGAGACACTGACAAGGTGAACAGGTGAACAGAAAACAATCTTCAACTATAAGGTTTGAGGTAGAGAGTAGAAGGACGATACAATATAAAGAAAATACTTGTTATTGTTGTAAGCTCCATGACCTTTGAAATAATATTCTATTGTTTTATATATTGTTATAATGAGTTTTAATTTCCACTCATAAAACCTTTATAAGGTTTTATGTATAAAACTGAATTATAAAATGAAAGGTAAAAAGGATTCTAGGTTCCTATTTTCTTCAACTTCATCGATAATCGAAAGGAAATGAATCTTATCTCGAATTTCAAACTTATTTCAGACAAATATAAATATCACTTTACGAACGGTGCATATCTCAGTCTTCTTGCTGTGCTAAATATCAAAATAATATTTTCATGATGTTCGAAAATATTAAAAAAGAAAGTACATTAAACGTTTATTTACTAAACTAATCTATACATCGACCTGACCTCATAATCAACACAATAGAGGGGTTGGAGATAGATAGATAAATTGAGTGAGTGAGAGAGAGTGAGAGAGAGAGAGAGAAAGAGGGAGAGATTCAAGAAGACATTGACTGGAGAATAGGAAGAAAATAATGTCGACAAAAAATACTATACATTATAAAGAGAGTGCGTCTACAATGATAGGAAGAAGAGAATAAGAAAAGAGATATAAGAGTTGAAGATGAGATAAAAAGAGAAACAAGATAAGTGTGGGAGAGAAGATGAGAATATGATCAAAGAGAGCCAAATAGAAGAATAAGTGTAGTGTAGTAATAAATGGCTAGTCAATGGAAATGAGAGAAAGTATAGGTATGTGTAACAAAGGGAGAAGTGAAACGCCGAAAAACGAAAACCCCATGATGAAAAAAAAAAGACAAAAAGAAGTAAAGAAACGAATGTAATAATTTGAAATTGTGTACAGGGGTAGGGATTGTAGTTCGGTCGAAGGTAATCTATTTTAGTAGGTGTAAAATGTAAATTTCGAGTCATTGTGTCTCGACGTATATAGCCTGGTTTTTGTTTTTAGGACGGCAGAAAGAAGAAAAAGGAAAAAGAAAAAGAAGAAAAAGGAAAAAGAAAAAGAAAAAAAGAAAAAGAAAAGCAAATACAGAAACGAAATCAAAAATAAATATTATAACAAAAACAATTAGTTCAGTGGCTCCAGTTATTTTCACCGTAGATATTCTGTAAAACAAAAATAATATTCTCAAAATTAGATAAGTACCAGTATTGATGCGTTTAAGCTTCGTGGCGTTGGATGGGTAGGCTTTGCCAAGTCACTCTGTATCAATTCGCTTTCAGATTCATTGTAAATTATCTGAACGATGAGAAAAAAAAAACATTTTGGCAACTCATTTATATCCTGCAATTTTGAATACTATTTATATAGATTGCATGATTCGGCTTCGGTTGCACGCATGCGTTTGATGTACAATTACTATTACCTATTAGTAAGGCAACAAATGGCGAAAGTACCAGAAAGCTTAATTTGCAATAAATATTTACCATGTTCATTATATGAACTATTTATTTTGTTTTGCACAAACTGAGCAACAAATAAAAGATTGTCTATTTAAAACTAGTAATATCTATTAATAGGTTGCTACAATTAATTTATTAGTGGTCACAGTTATTTGGTATGACATTTTTTCAATATGTACTTATATAAAACATGGGAACTCTGCGTCAAGCTTCCACTGCAAAAAGCTGACTAAGATACATATATATATATATATATATACTTTACACTAATATTTGTCTCATCTGCTAAGTTTGAGAAAGCTGACTTTGTTATGTACATTTATATATGCAGTAATACTTATAAGAAAACCGCGCACACACACGCGCTCACGCCCATTCATGTGTGTAAGTATTTGTCTGTCTTCTATCTATCTATCTATCTATCTATCTATCTATCTATCTATCTATCTATCTATCTATCTATCTATCTATCTATCTATCAGTTTATGCACATCTAATGCAGCAAAAACATGAAGATCATACAAATAATGTAACAAAAACGAAGTTACGTTAGCAGCGTCAGAGAGCAAAAGAAATAACATAAGTGGCAGCAGCAGCAGTAGCAGCGATAGTATAAGTAGTAGGTGTAATGTCAGTGCTAGTAATAGTTGTTTTAGTTGTAGTAGAGGTGGTAATGGTGGTTTGGAGCACCATAATTAACTGTCGTGTTATTTTACGGAACCTGAAAAAGAGGAAACGCAAAGCTGACCCTGGCAGGGATGGGAGCAGAAATTTACATTTCATGACACAATCTCATGATTCTGCCACCCCTCTACTACTACTAACTACTACTACTACTACTACTACTACTACTACTACTACTACTACTACTACTACTGCTACTACTACTAATGATAAAAATGCCCTGATGTTGTACCAGGCACTGGCTCTCATGGCTTCTGATCTTAACTGATTGGAAGTGTTATCATGTACATGTTTTGTCTTGGTATGAAAATGTGGTCTACAGAATATATTCTGCTCAATAAGCCACTGAATTCCCCAACCAAAGGAGCACTGGTCTTTGTGACATTCTTTTACTTGCTTCAGTCATTTAACTGCGGCCATGCTGGGGTACTGCCTTTAGTCGAGCAAATCGGCACCAGGACTTATTCTTTGTAAGCCTAGTACTTATTCTATGGGCCTCTTTTGCCGAACCACTAAGTTACGGGGACGTAAATACACCACCACGGGGACGTAAATACACAAACAGATACAAACACACACACACACACACACACACACACACACACACACACACA
>NC_068985.1:102821149-102824560 GCF_001194135.2 Octopus bimaculoides | reverse complement strand
AAATGACAATTACGCATAGAAATATTCTAAACAGTGTATGACCGGAAAAAAGAAAGAAGAATTATGGGAAAAACCAGGAAAAGACTCTTTTGCTTTCTATGTAACGACTCTGTACAAACACAACACAAATACACACGCATTTGGAAAACAAACTTTCAAACTGGAATTAGCCGCACACTTTTGCAGAAACTTAGCAGCTCATAAAAACGTGTCTGTTACTAGCAAATAATAATAATAATAATAATAATAATAATAATAATAATAATAATAATAATAATAATAACAACAATAACAATAACAAGAACAACAAGTACAACAATATTCTTTTGAGGCTGCTGTTTGTTGCTTAACCCCAGTCAACGGTCTTTCAACAAAAGTTGCAAAGTTTCCATTGTGCCTCATTTCCATTCAAAGAAACCGTAAATTTCTTGTTTAGATTTTTTATTTATCTATTTATTTATTTTATTTGTTTTTATTTGCAGTAGCGGTTTGTGCGTGAGAAGCATAAAGTCAAGTGAATTGTGGTGTAGAACGATGTGAAGGAAGAAAACAAAATAATGAAAAAAGAAGAAAAAAAAAACGAAGTAAAAAGGAAGAAGAAAGAAGAAAATATAAATATTCTTAGACCTAATGTAGCAAAGAATCGCGAAAAAAAAAACAAAAACAAAAAAGAAATAGAAGAGGGACGAGAAAGGGAAATAACAATAAGCCGAAAAAAAAAGAAAAGAAGACAATGAAATTCGTTTGATGGTCAGAAAAACTGGTTCGATTCGACCTCAGCGACAGCTGTTTCTTATTACAAAGGCAAATGCGACTGTTTTATTGGTATTTCATACTAAGCAACACGAAATTGACAATAGGAAGAGAGCCAGAGACACCGAAAATGAACATAAACACTGACATACATATATATATGGGTTACATGTATATATATACTTACGTGTATGTATATATATTTATTTATATATAAGCATATATATATATATATACATATATATGTAGCTCACTATATATCACTTGATGTCTCTCTCTCCCTCTCTCCGTACACACACACACACACACACACACACACACACACAAATATAAATAAGACAGGGACCTGGGAGAAACGTTAGCACACCGGGCGAAATGCTTACTGGTATTTCGCTTGTCTTTACGTTCTGAGTTCAATTTCTGCCGAGGGGTCGACTTTAGCTTTTTTCCTTTTGGCGTCGATAAATTAAGTACCTTCCTCCAAAATTTCGGGCCTTGTGATTATCTCCCTTCCTCATACGGAACTGCTCTTAATTGTCATTTTGGTAATTACGTCGCATTCTCCAGAGGCGGAGAAAATGACAATAAATCTAGAATTTTTGTTGTATGGTATTTGATATACTGTATATATCTCTGTTATTCAAATATATGCCAGTGGCTACTCTGTAATATTTCTGTTGGCTCAATCTTAATTAAATTAAGTACACATACACTCACCCACATAATGGGTTAAGTATTATGAGAAATATACGTTTGCTGATATATAAATGCAATATATAACAATATTTACACAAGAATGCACAAAGATATTTATGCTATTAATCCATTTTCTTAGGATAATGCTTTAAGTGTTGAATCATTTAAATTAGTCGATTGCTTAAAAAAACTCGAGATCCGAATTGTATATTTGGCAAATATTTCAGAGCCATTATTCAATTGCAAGCTAATGACAAAATAAATGTGAATATGATACTCTGTTCAGAACAGTTGTACGTAATATTAAAATCGAACTGGCTTCTCCAAGCAATAGAAAACTTTTTAATTGCGATGTTTGTAGATGTGTAGCACTATGTTCTCAGAAATTCTTCATCTTTAGTGGCAGTGTTGCTACTATAGAAATCAATGACTTAAAATCGTATCTGTAATATGGAGGTCACACATTTATATTACATTGCCCGACATAATTGTGTCAGTGAGAATATATGCCGACGTATTTGCTTATAAGTCATAAGTGGTATCATGCTGTTTAAATTAAAAGAGTTTTATAAACTTCGACAGATATGACATAAAACATTTAGAAACTAGAAATTCTAGCCTAAATTCTAAAATGATACCCTATAATCTTCACAAACAATGACATTGTTTAATGAAGCCTTATATAATAGTAAAATATAGGATGGTCATACTTGAATCCTAGCTGGTAGGTCTGCTGGCTTTGTATTAACAATAACATTATCATCAATACAATATATCGTATTGAATTACATTTCACTCTCCACATTCAATGAAAACTCTTCAGGTATTCGAATCCTGTAACTATATATGTATATTGAGCATCCCATGAATTATAAACTATGGCTGTCTTTAAAATAAAAAAAAATATCTATAACAAAATTGAAGCATTCCCTCCCACTGTTCAAAGAGTTATTTCCAATCTATTTCTCCTGGACGTTCATTTTATAGAGTTTTCACAAATCGTATATCTTAATGCCATCTTTCCTATGCTCCTTATTTGTGAATGATCTCATTTTCAGTTGTTCTTTCAATGTATTATTTCTTCTTTTATGTTTCTCGTTTTCGGATATCAATAGCACACAGTATCTTGCAAAATAGCCTCAGAAAAATGTTATCTTCTGCTTAGAAAAGTTAACTAGAATAGTCTTCTTATTTCGGAAGTTTAACTAGGAAAGCTTTTTTTGGCTATAGTAATATATAGATTTTAAACAATACACGTCTGTCTAATTTTATCATTTTGGCTAATGAAACTGACCGATTGACACAACAGAGTAATATATAAGCACACAGCATTCATACAGTTACTTCTGGAGGCATACATATACAAACACATAAACACAGACACGTATACACACAAACATTCAAACACACGTATTTATTACACAGACAATGCCAAAGTAGATCATATGACACATTACTATTCATTCGGTTCGCTTTCTTAACATAAGAAAATATATCTTATTTATTTATTCATTCATTCGTCTGACAATTTCGAGGCGTCCATTACAAGTAACAACGAAAACAATAAAAATAATGCAATATAATTTTTAAAATGAAGACCAATAAAAAGTATAATGATTACCAAAAAACAAAACCAAAAAAAAAAGACAACCGATAAAACCCACAACAACAACAACAACAACAACAACAGTAACAGCTATGTGAATGGTAATTACAACAATAGACGAATAAATATCTGTTATAGTTTATATCGCGAACTTATTAAACGTATAAAAGCGGCCGCAGTGTCACAATAAAGTTGTTATCAAAATCTCTATAACGTTTTTCACGGTAATCGTTGGCCAATTGAATTGATTTATTGAACTATACGCATATAAACTCAGCAACTGAAGAACACACACACACACACACACACACACACACACACACACACACACACACACACACACACACACACACACA
>NC_068985.1:102819910-102820721 GCF_001194135.2 Octopus bimaculoides | reverse complement strand
TATATATATATATGTATATATATATATGTATATACACACACACATATATACATACACATATATCGTATGTATAATCTTATAAATACGCATGAAAAATCGCAAGAGAATATATGCCCTCTCTCTCTCTATCTCTCTATCTCTCTGTCTCTCTACACACACACTAAAACACATGCCACACAATTATAGAAGTAGACACCCATGCATGTATAACATAATGGCCTTTAACTTGACTCCAACGTTTTTGCCTTTTCATTTCCAATTCTTTCTTTCCTTTCATATTGTTTTTCTTATTTTTTTCCTTTACGGTTTGTATTCTAGTGCTACCGAAGATTAGTTAGTCATAGTAGTATGCAATGCAGTTATGCTAACTCCAGGCTGGTCTACGTGGAAGTGCAAGTTAGACCTCCGAGGATAAAACATTGTTTGCGAACGAAAGGTCTTGGTCTTAGCTCTCTTGGAATAATGTTTTATTTCT
Source organism: Octopus bimaculoides (assembly GCF_001194135.2). NCBI lineage: Eukaryota > Metazoa > Mollusca > Cephalopoda > Octopoda > Octopodidae > Octopus > Octopus bimaculoides. Next base: position 102,820,246 of record NC_068985.1, on the reverse strand, counting down.
TACTCTGTCCATTCTTTGATTCACTGAAGTCAGGAATCAACGATTTATATTAACACAACCATCCAAACTAAATAAGAAAATGATCGATGAAGGCCAAACCTGCAGAGAATGTTTATTGATGCTGTAGTTAGAAAAAGAAAAATATATATATATGAAAACAAAAAAAAAGAGAGAAAAAAAAGAGATGGCTATTTCATTTCGTTTATTACAGCTCTGAGAAGAGCAAAGGACGTTCGTTGCTACACTTCTTCCCCGCTATCGTCCTTATCAACGTCAGCAACATCGACATTCCCTACATCAATACCATCACTCCAAAAAAAAAAAAAAAAAAAAAAA
>NC_068985.1:102818645-102819797 GCF_001194135.2 Octopus bimaculoides | reverse complement strand
CAAATCATATCACCAACATCATAGCACTTACAGTAAGAAATCGATTTGCTAATTTATTGCCCCCGGCGCAATGTTATAATAATAATAATAATAATAATAATAATAATAATAATAATAATAATAATAATAATAATAATGTGTTTTTTTTTATCTGCCTCAAAGGCGACGTATGAGCAGACATTACAAGGACAAATTACAAAAAGAAAATGAAACGTAAAAAGAAGAAAAAAAACCGGGTAGAGATTTACATGCAATCAAATATCAGAAGAAAAGGCACGAGAATCAACAGTATTTAGAGAAATGAAAAAAATTGTTTCAATATGAGAACAACTACCTAGGGTCAATCAGCAATTCCCTGAGATCCCTGATGACCTCAACTGCAAAAAAAAAATAACAAAAAAAAACAAAACAAAACAGTTATGATTATTGCTTTTTAAGCGTTATAATTCTATATTTGATATAATCTTGTCTTTAATAAAGTATTATTCTTAAATTACCAATTCTGCTGGGATCCAAGGTTATCTAAAATCAAAAAATATTTTGTCTTCAAAATTTATGTGAAAATATACTCGCAGTATCCAGTTTTGGAGCAGAATGTAAATGTAAATGTAAAATATATATACGTTGTATAAAAGCGTATTTCTCTCCTGCTAATTTATAAATTTTTTCTTGTTTTATTTGCATGACCTGACGAGTGAAAATTCCCTTCTTCTGTTATACATCATTATCATTTTTGTCATTTAGCGGTTTATAATTTTCAAGTAATGCATATTTTTGTACACCGCAATATTTGTAGATTTTATGCATCAAATGTAAAGTACACATTCCACTGTTGACATTGGCCTGAATAATATGGTTTTATTGGTAGCGCTTGTCAACAATCGTGTGGGAATGCAGAATCAGTCTTGATATTATTATGGCTTTATTAAGAACTGGAGGTCGATGTCATCGACTAAATTCCTCCTCATCCAAAATTGTTGGCACTGTACCAAAGTCAGAAACAGTTCTTCTTCTTTTTCTTCTTCTTCTTCTTCTTCTTCTTCTTCTTCTTCTTCTTCTTCTTCTTCTTCTTCTTCTTCTTCTTCTTCTTCTACTACTACTACTACTACTACTACTACTACTACTACTACTACTACTAGAAGTAATAGTAGC
>NC_068985.1:102817519-102817989 GCF_001194135.2 Octopus bimaculoides | reverse complement strand
TATATATATATATATATATGTATATAATTATACACAGTTAATGTTTTTTTTTTGTTTTTGCAGAAGGGGATATTTTCTAAGTGTTCTCTATCATTAACCTACAAGAAGAATTCTTGGTGATTATCGTTGCACATGTGGCTGTAGAGTAGTAAATTATCCTGATAATTCACTAGGTTGGATGCTGGCACCGTCATTAACTGATATAAAGCTTATCAGTACTAAAAGGAAGCGATAATACGATGCATCTGAAAGCTTTTCGTGACCAATCTCCATAAACAGCTTTCTGAATAGATCTATTCTACTAAATTAACTCGATTTTAAAACAACAATATCAACATCCACTGTGTGTGCTAGATATTAAGCAGAATGAAAGATGTGGAATGCAACAAAACGCGCACACAAACACACACACACACACGCATACAAACACACACACACACACACACACACACACACACACACACACCAAA
>NC_068985.1:102817083-102817507 GCF_001194135.2 Octopus bimaculoides | reverse complement strand
TATATATATATATATATATATATATATATATATATATATATATATATATATATATATGTATATATATACCTGTATACATACACATATATGTATACACACACATGTATATACTCACACATACATATGTACGTATATGTATATGTATATATACATACACACACACACACACACACACATACACATAGATCATACACACACACACAAAGATATATATATATCCATATATGCATGCAGACTATGTCACAGGTTGGTATATACAGATAATCTTTTTGAACTCTCTGTTCATATGTCTACATGAATTACTCTTAGGTGTAGAAAACATTCAATCACGAGTATATAGAATCTCTCGCACGCATGCCCCTCACACACACATGCGCAGACGCACACACACACACACACATACATATATATATATATATATATA
>NC_068985.1:102816515-102816949 GCF_001194135.2 Octopus bimaculoides | reverse complement strand
GGGGGGTCTGTTGTGTGTGTGTGTGTGTGTGTGTGAGTGTATGTACTGCTGTTTTGTATAAATCTCAGTCAGCACTCCGTGAAAACCATTGGGTTTCTTGATAATGGAATTATTCCAGAGCTTTCTCCAGTTGTATGAAGGCGGTGTAAATTCAGGAAACGCGAGCCATCATCAAGAAAATCAAGGTTTCTGATAAAATGTACACATTGGTTACAAAAAGTGCCAAGGGGCTTTTCTCATACTCGTTATCATCAGACACAAACGCATACACACACTCAGAAACCCGCACAGACATCTACTACCACAAACGCGCACAGGCACATGCATATATACACACATACATACATACATACATACACACATAGTTACATACATACATACATACATACATACATACATACATACATACATACATATATATATATATATATATA
>NC_068985.1:102814668-102815269 GCF_001194135.2 Octopus bimaculoides | reverse complement strand
ATATATATATATATATATATATATATATATATACAGATATATCTCTCTCTGTGGTACGAAATTGCATTTGACCTTCTGGCCAATGCTTGATGAGGATTTGGTGACCTTCGCAGTCTGTTTCCAATTTGTATATTCACTGTCTTTCAACTTATCATTTAACGGAACGCCGTTTACTATTATTCCCTTTATAAATAAGTGGTTAGAGCATTGAGCTTACGATCGTGAAGTTGTGAGTTCGATTCCCTGACCAGGCTGGGTGTTGTGTTCTTGAGCAAGACACTTTATTTCACGTTGCTCCAGTTCACTCAGCTGTAGAAATGAGTTGTGACATCACTGGTGTCAAGCTGTATCGGCCCCTTTGCCTTTCCCTAGGATAACATCAGTGGTGTGGAGAGGAGAGGCTGGTATGGATGGGCGACTGCTGGTCTTCCATAAACAACCTTGCCCAGACCTGTGCCTCGGAGGGTAAATTTCTAGGTGCAATTCCATGGTCATTCATGGTCATTCATGACCTTTTTATGTATATATATATATTTCACATATAGAAATGTATATATGATTGTATACAAACACACACGCACACACATATGTGTGTATATGT
>NC_068985.1:102814314-102814652 GCF_001194135.2 Octopus bimaculoides | reverse complement strand
TATATATATATATATACACACACATACACACATACACACGCACGCACGCACACACACACACACAGACACACACACACACACACACACATATATATATATGTATATATATATATTTCACATATAGAAATGTATATATGATTGTATACAAACACACACGCACACACATATGTGTGTATATGTGTGTGAATGTGTGTAGGTGAGTGTGTGTGTCTGTGTAACTCATTTCAGTCGACTTAAAAGTAGTATCGACTTTTTCACTTGTGGTTTTGTGTTTCCATAAGTAACAATATTATGTGACTCAGTTTCTGTATGCATATGTGCATATGTGCATATATATA
>NC_068985.1:102810028-102813396 GCF_001194135.2 Octopus bimaculoides | reverse complement strand
TATATATATATTCTATTTATTCTGTCTCTGCGTTGCTTCATTTATTATCATTGGTTGATTCTTTCTTTCTGTTTTTGTATTTTTTTTTATTATCACTTTGTTTGTTTGCTTCGTTCATCCATTTTATTTTACCAACGTTTATAAAAGAAGTACCATGAAAGAACACACACACATGTATGTATATGGAGAAATATGTGTGTACATATACATGAAATATATACAAATACACACATACATGCATAATTGCATTCATATATATATATATCTATGTGTGTGTGTGTGTGTATACACATGCACGCACATATATTTAATAACTACGGGGCAACTACCTAATAACGTGCATTTAAAAGCTCATCTGTAGTTATCGGCTATCATATGCTATCAAAGCAGGAATTTTTACTGGATATATATGTAGAAATCCCTTAGTGTACGCACAGTTCATACAAAAAATTATAATAAAAGAAGATGGAGCGAACAGGCTTCAATCCAAACCAGAACGATTGTTTCTGTGCATTAGCAACACTAGCTGAATGTTTCACATATTATGATATTATTGTATATATATATTATATCAACATGATCCAGGTAAAGCTGTGTATTCGCACGTCATCAGGTGAGTGGCTTTACATATACATATACATATATAGATACTTACACACCTATACACATATTTACATGTATCTTAGACACATACACATATTTATGCATACATACATATAGTGATTGCCTGAGAGTTCATGTGTACGTATGTAGGTATGGTGGAGGCGCAATAGCCCAGTGATTAGGGCAGCGGACTGGCGGTCATATGATCGCGGTTTCGATTCCCAGACCGGGCGTTGTGAGTGTTTATTGAGCGAAAACACCTAAAGCTCCACGAGGCTCCGGCAGGGGATGGTGGCGAACCCTGCCGTACTCTTTCGCCACAACTTTTTCTCACTCTTACTTCCTGTTTCTGTTGTGCCTGTATTTCAAAGGGCCAGCCTTTTCACACTGTGACACGCTGAATATCCCCGAGAATTACGTTGAGGGTACACGTGTCTGTGGAGTGCTCAGCCACTTGCACGTTAATTTCACGAGCAGGCTGTTCCGTTGATCAGATCAACTGGAACCCTCGGCGTCGAAAGCGACGGAGTGCCAACAATGTAGGTATTAATGTATGCTGTATACATATATATATGGGCGTCTGTATGAGTAATTGTTTAGCTAGAAGATCACACTACTAGAGCAGACTAATGGTGAAATGTGCTTCAGCTCTTGCCATATTATATTCTTTCCTTTTAAAAAAGGTACTGATTGATTTACGAGAGATTATCTGATGTTTCCGTTGAGTTTAATAAAATGCCACACATTTACAAAAGAAGGAAATTTGAATTTTATTGCCATTATTTTTATTTCAAAGTAGCAGTAAAGTAGCAGTTCTAAATGGGAAAAATATTCAAAGCGAAAATATTCAATGAGCTCTTTATTCTAGACTGTACGATGCAATTTGAAGGAAATTTAACAGCTATTACTAGCAGGTCCAACGACCACGTAAAGCTTCCATTTCTAGCTCAGATTGTAGATGTGAATATGAAAGATGATCCCTGCTAGCATTAAGACGCCAAATATTCTCCTGCTATATGCAGTATCAGTATTGTCGCCATTTTAATATCACGCGCAGGTTTTGAATTCCGAGAATTCAAGAATGAATACATGAATATATAAATACATAATATGTAAATAAATATTTCCCACTGCGAATTTTTTCATTAAAATTTTCAATTGCCTGCATTCTGTAAGTATGGAATTTACCGAAGTGTAATTGTTTTTAAAGAACATTATTTCTCAGATTTATGTGCAATAAGATTTGCTTCTTCGCATGCATGTGAGTTGTATGAATATATCTATTTCTAGATGGTTTCTTGTCATTTACAGAAGCAAATTGATATTTAAAACTCTTCCCTTTGAAAATTTTATATTTGTATTTTATTTTCTTCTCATAATGCATTTCTAAAACGTTCCAATGCATTCTTAATTAAAACACGTAACTAATCACAGATTATGACACGTGATTTATCGTCCTTTCTGTCATCGTTGTCGTTGTCATGGTTGTTCTTTATTGCAACGAGGATCAACCCATCTTTCTTACTGCTAGGACTAAATCATCTAGCAAATCCCCCGATTAGTTTATAACGCTAATTGTAATATGAAGAGTATTTGGCTGTTATTCTTGCCTGGTTGAGCAACCATGTAACATCTAAGGGATATCTATGAAGTCCATTTTAAATTTGTTTTAGCTGAAAAAAGTGAATTACTGACTGAAAACTTTGCACAAATACAGTACATAGAGCAGTACAAATGCAGTACAGCAATTTCAGAGGAGGGGCTATGTCGATTGAATCGACCACGGTGTTCAGCCCTGAAAGGATGAAAGGAAAAGTCGACCACGGGGGAATTTGAAGTGAAAGAACACTATAAAGATAAAACTACTGAATAATAATAATAATAATAATAATGATAATAATAATAATAATAATAATAATAATAATACTTTCTACCATAGGCATAAGGCCTGAAATATTGGGGGAAGGGGCAAGTAGATTACATCGACCCCAGTACTAAACTGGTACTTAATTTATCGACCCCTAAAGAATGAAGGACACAGTCGACCGCGACGGAATTTGAACCCAGAACGTGCAGACTGACGAAATGCCACTGAGCATTATTCCCGGCGGTGTGCTAACGATTCTGCCAGCTCACCAGCACTTTAATAATAATAATAATAATAATAATAATAATAATAATAATAATAATAATAATAATAATAATAATAACAATAATAATAATAATAATAATAATAATGATAATAATAATAATAATAATAACAATAATAATAATAATAATAATAATAATAATAATAATAATAATAATAATAATAATGGTAATAATAATAATAAATATATATCTTCTGTCTGTATACTTAGCTTTTATGTCTTGTTTTATAGATAGCAATACAAAAGCGAAAATTGATAGGTAAATAGAAAACGAATAAATAAAAAAAGAATAATAAACTGCTGATTATAAAGATCTGAACATTTTATACAGATTTCTAAAGTTTACTTTATATTGGCATAAAGATTGTGTTTGCTAAATGATACGGCTGTAGAATTTTATTCCTGCTTGGGTATGAAAATATGCATTATCTTCTATATTTTTCAATATACTCTTCTTGCGTAATAAACATTACACATACATGTTTACATACGAATACACACACCTACACACATACATACACCTATGTGTGTAAGTATATACATTGCATGTAAGTGTGTAAGTGCGTGAATTTGTATATGTGGGTAGATATATATATATATATATATATATATATA
>NC_068985.1:102808874-102809469 GCF_001194135.2 Octopus bimaculoides | reverse complement strand
ATATATATATATATATATATATATATATAGACAAATTTATTCTTTTGCAGCATTACTCCGGAACCAAAGAGCTGCTTGAGTCGAACATTCTTGTTGGCGCCATGGTCTTGGCTATGGAACCCTGCCAAAATAATCGAAACGTAACTTAAGCATATGCAGCAAAGAATCTCTGACTATAGATGTGTCGCTTTGCACCGGAGATATTAAATATTATAGTCCTTACTTGTAATTAGAAGGTGCAACGCTGAACTGAATAAATATAATACTCGGAAGATTTAACGACACTGTTTTCTCGTAAATCCGCCTTCCATTTTGCTCGAGAAATTCTATTCTTTCAATTTTAATATGCGACCAGGAAAATAGCCAATTCGCTTGATGTTGTTAGGGCTTAAATTCTCAGCATAAATAACACAGGATTAGTTGTTGAGTGTCATCGATTGGAAGGAATCAAAATTGATTGCATTGTCACACAGATATACATACATATATGTATGGAGAATAGCAGAGAGTACAGGAGGTAGAGATAGATACATAAGAAGACGGAGAGAGAGAGAGAGAGAGAGAGAGAGAGAGAGAGAGAGAGAGAGAGAGAGAG
>NC_068985.1:102808217-102808797 GCF_001194135.2 Octopus bimaculoides | reverse complement strand
AGAGAGAGAGAGAGAGAGAGAGAGAGAGAGAGAGAGAGAGAGAGAGAGAATGCGAGAATGAGAAAGAGATAGACAGGGAGCGGGTGAAAGAGTAGAATTTTGTATGTGAAAAATATTTTTGTGATTTTTACGTACACACACGTGTGTATTTGTATGAAAGAACGAGTGTGTGTGTCTGTGTGAGTGTATGTGTGTGTGTATATGTGTGTGTATGTGTGTGCATGTGCGTGTGTGTATGTATGTATGTATGTGTGTGTGTGTGTGTGTGTGTGATGTGATTGCGTGGTGTGAGTTTGTATATGCGTATCTGTTTGAGAAGCACAAATGAAAACTGCAAACGTGTGTGTGAGGTAGAAAGAGAGAAATAGAGAATAACGGACATATAGAGATAGAAAGACAGACTGATACATAAATAGATAGAGAGACAGACATATAGGTAGACAGTGTGATAGAGAGATAGATAGATAGAAAGTGAGAAAAATGAGAGCGTGCTAGCGAGCTACAGAGAAAGAAAGTGAGATAGATAAATAGATATAGATAGATAGATGTAGATATATATATATATATATATATATATATA
>NC_068985.1:102806683-102807985 GCF_001194135.2 Octopus bimaculoides | reverse complement strand
AGATAGATAGATAGATAGATAGATAGATAGATAGATAGATAGATAGATAGATAGATAGATAGATAGACAGATAGACAGACTGATAGACTGACAGACAGACAGACAGACAAATAGACAGAGAGATAGATAGATAGATAAATGGATAGAAAGAGAGAAAAATGAGAGCGTGCGAGCGAGCGAGCTACAGAGAATGAAAATGAGAGAGCTAGATAGAGATAGAAAGATAGATATAGATAGATAGATAGATAGATAAATAGATTGAGAGAGAGAGAGAGAGAGAGAGAGAGAGAGAGAGAGAGAGAGAGAGAGAGAGAGAGAGAGAGAGAGAGAGAGAGAGAGAGAGAGAGAAAGAGAGGGAGAGAGAGAGAGGATATGTTAAAACGCAGAAGAAAACAAGCAAAGATATGATAAAAATTGAAGAAGTATGAGCGAAATGAAAGATAAAATGTGAGAATAAAAGAAATATGAAAACAATCAGAAAGATGAGAGCAAAGAGATGGAAGAGAAGTGTAGAAGAAGTACGGTCTACGATGAAAAAGTGAAACTTCATCCAGACTAAAGATGTGTTAAGTCAGATATAGTGACAGATTGGTAAGAGCGAGAGCGAATGCTCGTGAATAACAAATCAGAGAAGAGAGTGAGAAAGAGGCAAATAAATAGAGAGAGATATAGAGACGAATTGACAAAACATAAAGAGAGAAAGAGAAAGAGATGGGGGATAAAAGCATTTAAAAGAAAGCGTGAGTGAGAAGGAAAAAGATGGCGAAGATTGTTTCTGAGCATTCATAGCTGAAAGGAGATTCCCAAACATTTTCAGCTTTCAATCGTTTCGAAATGGTTTACTATTTCATAAAGGGAAAGAAACGTGTTCACAATGGTTAACAATTTTAGCCCAGCTTAAAGATGTAACATGATCAGTTCTGGGCAAAACCCAACAAAGTAGATTGAAAAATGATGCCAATTTCCAGCGAATATAATATTCAAAATGTTTGCCTCACGGTGAATTAATTAAGTAGATATTTGATCTAACTTCGTGAGTCGTTATGATTTGCAAGGCGAAAGCTTAAATAAATTGCGTGTGCGGGCACCTATATATATATATATATATATATATATATATATACTCATACATACACTTATATATATAGACGTGCATATACATACGTATATATATATATACATATATACACGCACACATACATATATTGATATACGAACGTACGTACGTACATATGTATGTATGTATGTAGTATTCTTAATTCGAATGTGACAGTCATAAAATTTTGCGGAAAGTTTTGTCTC
>NC_068985.1:102800541-102805261 GCF_001194135.2 Octopus bimaculoides | reverse complement strand
CACCACAACTGTCACTAATTCGCAAGACTACCAACAAATGTAAGACAACAAAAACCGAATCTTTGACATTTATTTCGTTAGCTTCCTCTTGCTAAGCCTATGTAACATAAAGGACATGAAAAAATAGACAAAAAGAAAATCGACATTTTCAGTAAAGTACATTCTGCAAAATTGGTAAAGAAGGTTTATTACCGGCGAAAAATTTAAAAGTAAATTCTGAAACACTTTAAGCCTGTTGATTAATATCACACATGAGAAAATACTTTTCATAGTTTTTTCTATTAGGATTTGAATTCACTAATGATAGATAATAAGCTAAATAGTCTCTAATTATACGCAGTTTCTTTTGCTTACATCATTAATAAGCCATATGCACTCGTAGTTATATTTAAGCAAACTGAGACATAGTACCTAGTTGTAGGCTAGCAAATAGAGTATAGAATAGAAGTGAATATGTATATTTAGGGCGCTCTAAATATTTAGAGAGCTCTAAATATTTAGGGTGCTCTAAATATTTAGGGAGCTCTAAATATACACATTCACAACTGCAAAATAGTAGACAAAGGTGAAAAAACTGGTGAGATATCATACCTAATTATAGCTAAGTAAAACGAGACAACAATGTTAGGCATCTTTGCTATGGATACAGGGCATTGATGGTGATGGGATGCGAACAATCGATGTTTCCAGTCATTATTTATTCGGTCAACTATATTACCGTATCCTTATTTTATAGATCACGAAACAGTTGTTATCAGAAAACATTCAGAAAGCATTACAACTGTGATTAAAGTTTTTTTTATTTTTAAAAACAAACAAACAAAAGTAATAAATAATACCTAAGAATTAAAGAAGAATAGAAAGAAAATCAAAATGTAGGAAAGAAATCAATTAATTGCAACAATAACAATAAGAAAAACAAAATAAGAAAAACAAAATAACAAGCCTATCATATTTATCATCTCGTCTTTAACTTCAAGATAGAATTTATTGTTTGTTTGCTTTGTTCTTTCTAATGATCATTCGAAGCAGAAAATTGTAATATATGTTAGGAGGTTGGGTGAAGGGGTTGTAACTTCTGTTTAATGGGTTTTGGTTGTCTCGAAATTTATGGTCGCTGTGAAGACCCTGAGTGAATAGAAGAAAACAAAAAAAGAAACAAACTATTTGTTATTGTTGTTGCTGATATTCATATCATTTTTGAAAAAAAAAAAGAAAATTATTATTTATGTAATCTTCTGTTTGTATCAATGCTGTTGTAGTTGTTGTAAGTAATGTTGTTCTGGACATTAATGGTTTCGTATTAGTATTAATGGTAGTTAGTTGCTGTCGTTTTCTTTTTTGTTGTTGTTCTTGTTTATATACCTTGTAACTGTGGGTGTGTTTATTCTTCTAATTACCGCTCTTGTCGTTGTTATGGCATTTCTCTCATCATTCTTATCGATGTAGCAGCAGCAACAACAACAATAACAACAACAGAAACAGCAGTAACTGCAGTAGCAGCAGTGGTAGTAGAAGCAGCAGCAGCAGCAGTACTAGTAGTAGTACTACGGTAGAATTCGTAGTCTTAGTATTAGCAGCAGTTGTTTCTGCCGCATTAATATAAAACTGCTCGCAATTGCATGGACTACATTAGCTGCTGCTTTTGCAGTAGATATTCTTCCTAGAGCTGAGGCTGCAATCGATTCTGCTGTTAAAGGTTCTATTGTCATTCCTAGAGCTGACGCTTGCTTTTGAGGAAGGCATGATTGACACAACATTTTATTTCACTTCTCAGATTTCAGGTATTGTGAAAACGTGAAATCTGAGATAACGGAAGTTAACAATCTCTTAGCTTTTAGAAATGAATGAACTTCAGAGATTTTCCTCAAGAAGGAAGCAAGAATCCACGAAATCGTTGCTATAACTATTGATAGAATATACTAAGACAGAAGACGTGCTTTATGCAGCCTCTTTTTCCGGCATCGATTCTTCATCGAATGTAGTTAACTTTGTATATTGTTGTTGGCACTCCGTCGCTTACAACGTCGAGGGTTCCAGTTGATCCGATCAACGGAACAGCCTGCTCATGAAATTAACGTGCAAGTGGCTGAGCACTCTACAGACACGTGTACCCTTAATGTAGTTCTTGGGGATATTCAGCGTGACACAGAGTGTGACAAGGCTGACTCTTTGAATTACAGGCACAACAGAAACAGGAAGAAAGAGTGAGAGAAAGTGGTGAAAGAGTACAGCAGGGTTCACCACCATTCCCTGCCGGAGCCTCGTGGAGCTTTAGGTGTTTTCGCTCGATAAACACTCACAACGCCCGGTCTGGGAATTGAAACCGCGATCCTATGACTGCGTGTCCGCTGCCCTAACCACTGGGCCATTGTGCCTCCACTAACTTTGTATATACCACCTGGGTATTAGGAATTGATGAATCTTACAACACACCCAAGTATCCCAAATTGCACCAACGCAAATGGATTTACACGATCAGTTTAACGTACTACAAACGATGTTGCACATATACACACACACACACACTCTCTCTCTTTCTTTCTTTCTCTTTGCCTTTTTCCATTGCCATTGCAAATACAGCCTATCCTGTAGCCACAACAAACACCCCATCAGAAATTGCTAGTTGTATCTCACCTCTACTTAAGATCACCAAACTCATCTTTATGTCCTCTCTTCCCCCACACTCGTCTCTTGCTCGCATCGTTCACTGTAACGTATTCATTCAAACCTTCGTATGCAGTAGAATGTCCATCTCGTCAACGTTTTACTTGTAGACATCGAATTCCCAAATTTTAAACCAAATATCAACTATTATCAATGTCCCCAGACTCAAAGGGATTACAAAGGTCATGTGTGCTACGCTATTCTTTTGATAGAACCATATCTACAACTGTTCTCTTACTTCTGTTACAATTCTTTAAAATATTTCATCTTGAATTGACTGAAGGTAAAATATTGCAGTGAACAGAGTCTATTGTAATTTATATTGGTGAACTTCAAGAAAGGTGAGAAATTCATGGAGGCAATATGTGAACTCCGAACAGATGGATGGAACTAATCATTCTTAGAACTTTAATCTGACAGTTCTGACATTTAATTGCTCTGGAAATTGGCGAAACAATTGCTTTTTCATATTTTCGAAGTCTATTGTTTATTATTGTTGTTGTTGTTGTTTTGAAATTAATTTTGTTATTATTAACACTTTTGAGGCTGCCAATGTTGTTATTGTTGCTTCTGTGTCCGGTTAATTTTGTAAGGTTTGAAATCAATAAGGCTTATATATTTATAATGTTATTGCTTATCCTCAGGTAAGCCGTGATCGAGTAGGTCTATAACCAGAGGTGTCCCATGATGAAGATTCATGGCATGATTGAAGGTATTTTCCTGCTATTTCGAGCAGATTAACTTACTGCCTTGTGGCGCACTTTGCCTCTTCCAGGTATTTTGTTTCTCTGTTTGGTGTTAGAATTTGAATTTTCTCTCATGCCAAGCTGGCATTCTAGGTTCGGTATCAACGCGTGATACAAGCAAGATGCTATATTAAGTTATCTCCTTTTACGTCCATAGGTGAAAAAATAGCAATATCGACGGGGTTACCTCTAGTATGAAGTATTTTACCATCTATGCGTTCGGTCGACCTGGACGAAATAGCAACCAAACCTGCCTCAGATCACAATCTATTGTCTTAAAGAAAAGGATGAATAATATCGTCATGGGATCCCTTGTTGTTCTTCATTGAAATTAATGTTGCTGCTGTAAATGTAGTAATTATTGCAATTTTTGAAGCTATCATTGTTGCTATTGTTGTTAAAGTTGCGAGGTTTGCAATTATTACCTCTCATAGCATTCGATAACGTAGTGCTAGGGGGTTAAACAATAACAACAACAACAACAACAGCAAAAAGCCCCAACAATAATCAGCTCATTTCAAACTATTTTTGAATCACTTAAAATTATATAAAAATTGTAAACTTCAATATTATACCTTCGCCGTTGTTAACGCTACAAATGTTGTTGTTGTTGTTGTTATGTTTTATATTCTTCCATGTTATTAATGATGTTAACGCTGATGTTGATGTTGCTTTAGCTATTGCTGTTGATATGTGTAGCATCAAATACACCTATTATTCTTCCTGCTGTTAATGCTGTTGCTCTTCATATTGAACTATCAAACACTATTTTCACCTAGTTTAACGTCTCTCGGTTACAATTACGGTCGAATAGAATTGAAAAATGAAAAAAAAAAGAACATCAAATATTTCCACTTGAAAGCAGAGATTTAACATTTTATTAAGAGACTTATTATACCATCCATTATCTCTCTCCACCCCCACTACGACTCTCACCCTCCCCATCTCTCTACCTTTCTCGTTTATCTCACTCACGCACACACCTTTCGTTATCCATCTTTCACTCTGTATATCGCCATCACTTTTGCTATGTCTATTTATCACTGATAATTGCCTTAGGCTTTCCTTTAATAATACTCACACATTAATCTCTCTCCTTTTCTCAACAACGTTATATACTCTTTCCTTCCTTCTATATAAATGGATATATAAATATATACATATATGTATACATTATAAGTACATACGTACATACATACATACATACAAATATATATATATATATATATATATATCCATATATATTATACATATGTATATACATATATATATGCATGGATATATATATAATATATATATATATATAT
>NC_068985.1:102799270-102800049 GCF_001194135.2 Octopus bimaculoides | reverse complement strand
ATATATATATATATATATATATATATATATATATATACATACATATATATATATATATGTTATACATACCATTTATATATGTATGTATGCATATGTATATATGTTATACATACCTGCATACATACATGCATACGTTCATACATACATGCATACATGCTTACGTATATGTATATATACGTATATTTGTATGGAAGTACACATGTGAACAAAGCACAGAAAGTAGCACTCAATACATTTAGTTAGAATGTTAATATTTAATAACAGTTTAACTCAGCTCCTCATTACTTAATGTTTCGTGGGCACATTGGACACATCCACCTCCTTAGGTGTTCATAACCATAAATACACACACACAAACACGCGTACACACATATATACTTCCGGTTATTAATTGTATCTGGTCTTTGTCACCCTATATCTTCATCTCGTCTCGCCTTTCAGCCACCCTTTCTACTTCACTGGTTCCTTCCACTTCTTGCTATCCCCTCTTCTCTCCCTTCTCTGTCAACCGTTATATTTGTAAGCACTGCTAGACAAGTCACATTTGCAGCTCTACTTTTCAACAGCCAATTTACTTTTACACTCTCATATGGGTTTGTTACCGGTCGCACACATATGATATAGTGCACATATTACTAATGGATATTATTATTATGTAAGTTAGGGCCATTTTGAAACAGCTGTTGAGATAAGACTTTACATAATGTTTTCTCTATTTTCTATGTATTCCACATAAATATATATCGCAAGACTAACCTCCATATATATATATATATATA
>NC_068985.1:102798492-102798984 GCF_001194135.2 Octopus bimaculoides | reverse complement strand
AACGTAAAAGACTTTCTCACTTACCCGAGCGTCAAACTAACGCACCAGCTTGTTCATGCACCTTTCTTCGTCTTTTGTTTTTTTTGTAAATTTCAACGATATATATCTATATCTATATGTATGTATGTATGTATGTATGTATGTATGTATGTATGTATGTATGTATGTATGTATGTATGAAACTGTCTGTGTGTCTGTCTGTCCGTCTCTCTCTCTCTCTCTCTATATATATATATATATATACACACACACTGTGAAACCATTTAGGCATTTAAGCTTCTACAAATAAATCATCTGAAAGTGCATTTTTCAGTTGTGGTATAAAATAACTTTGTTCTCTCTCTGTCTCTGTCTGTCAGTGTGCCTCTGTTTCTATCTCTCTCCGTATATATGTATATATATACATACATACAGGCATACACACACACGTTTATACATCCATATATGTGTGTGTATATATATATATATATATATATATATATATATATACAC
>NC_068985.1:102796047-102798482 GCF_001194135.2 Octopus bimaculoides | reverse complement strand
ACACATATATATATATATATATATATATATATATGCATACATAAATTTATGTATATTCACATGACTCTAAATATCCTAGAATACAGCCAAAACCAAGGCCTATAGTCACGTCCATGTGGATCATATTAATAACACCCACACACAAACACTTTCAAGTTTTAGTCCCCGTAGGTTTATCATCGTAGTCGTAGTAACAGTAGTAATAGCAGCGGTAAATTGGAATACATGAAATAGAGGCGGACTGAAGTTATATAGCGTTCGTCGTTGCTTCATTTTCAAATTATACAGTGGATTGTTGCGCTGCAAAATAAACTTTGTTTGGGAAGAGGTGATTATAAATATTTACACATAAAACGTGTTAAAGAGATAACTACTGGGAAATTGAAAAGGTTGGGTATTTCCCTTATGCAATTATGGCCTCTGGACACGCTGCAAGACCTTTAACATCCTCATCTCTTTGCTGAGCCTGTTGACAGACCTTCCGTCAACAACTTTGTTTGCCAGGAATATTAGCAGCGTTGGTCAAACAGCTTCTCTACTTTCATATTCTAATAACTACGTTGGCTTCTGTTATTATTTTTAGCTTTAGTTAATATGTGCTACTGCTTTGATTCGTCTTTCACTTTTCAAATTGATAATCTGCTATTTTTGCTATTTTAAAATTATTATTATTATTATTATTATTATTATTATTATTATTATTATTATTATTATTATTATTATTATTATTATTATTATTATTATTAAGCATTTGTGTGCATTCTACTGTGATTAAATGCTTGATATCTCCTTCTTACAAAGTATGAAGATTAAGGAGTATTAGGTTGACGACGCTCTCAACGGTGACGATAATAATGACAATAACGATAATAATAATAATAATAATAATAATAATAATAATAATAATGATAATAATAATAATAATAATAATAATAATAATAATAATAATAATAATCATAATAATAATAATAATAATAATAATAATAATAATAACGGTAAGGATAATAATAGTGATAATAATTCGATGTATATCAAAGTAGTTTTTAATATGAAAGTATATTTATTTTTCGCACCATTAAACAATATTAATATGAAGTTTATTAAAACTTATAACAGTTATTTTAGGCAAGAAGTTTTTGACCTTGTTGGAAATGAGTTTAGTTTGTTGGACCGCTTGATTTACGTTACCCGACCTTTAGCTCGCTGTTCTCTGTTGCAATGTAATAACGTAATACATACACCGAATATAAGGAGCCTCTCTCTCTCTAAGTCAAATTTCCATCATATTACATCGTGAATATTAAAAAAAAAAACAAAACAAATGATAATATTAGACAATGGATACAAAGGGACACAAATTCATGACGATTATGCATCGATTAGTTCAACCTTATATCGATCTTGGGATCTCAAATTCTGATAGGGTCTAAGGGGCTCCGTAGTAACACACAGCGTGTCTAAGGTAATTGTTAGACCAGATGGTTGCTATAGTGCTCTAGGTCTAATCAGAGCGGAATTCTTCCAGAAGGAGAGAGAGAGAGAGAGAGAGAGAGAGAGAGAGAGAGAGAGAGAGAGAGAGAGAGAGAGAGAGAGAGAGAGAGAGAGAGAGAGAGAGAGAGAGAGATAGAAGGAAGGAAACAAGAAAATGAGAGCACAAGATTGAAAGATAAACAGAAATAAATAAATAGAAAAAGAAACACAAGAATTGACCTAAGTATCGGACTTCATTTATCTGCCACAAAAGAATTCAACATTTTCTATATCATTCTGCAAGGTTCTAACGACTTGACCAAATGACCTGCCGCCTGTCAAGGAACGAACACTTTATAAAAAAAAAAATAAAAGGCAATTTGATACATTTAATCCACTCAAGTTTATACAAATAATAGTCTGATACCAACAATTGCATAATAGTATATCTGTTTCGTTTGACTAGTCACAAGAGCTTTGCATTTTAAAGACAAAGCCGTATCGTAACGTTTATATATTTACCAAAGAGTATTAGTATCGTGTGAAGTGAAATGCTTCCATTGAGACCTGGTGCTACTTTTGATTACGCGAGAGTTTATTTCTAGTTTTGTAAGTAATATTGATTTTGTTTGAGTAAAAGGTTACGGTTTGAAACGAACATGGGGCAGTTGAGTGAACCAACGGGGCGGATCACAACTGCAGTCATTTATGAACTCACACCCAAAACGAACGAAGCTAAATACTTTGATGCATTTAATCTGGTGCCTGACAGTTTCCATCTTTTATCATATTCGGGAAAATTGAAAAATAAAATTAAAAATGATTTCATATATATATGTAAGAAACTATGTAGGTTTCACAGAAAACCAAGTTTATTGTAAATATTAGGAGAAACATCGTCCACTGGGTGTATTTTTGTCCTAGGTGTATACATTGTCTCGTACACACACACACACACACACACA
>NC_068985.1:102794756-102795956 GCF_001194135.2 Octopus bimaculoides | reverse complement strand
AAGGGCATTAACTGTGTATTAATGCCTCACGCTATCGAAGGACCAAATAAGTAAAAAAACTACCAAAAATAAGTAACATATTTACCGAAAGCGAGGGAATGCAGCTTTTCAAAATTTATCTCTTAAAAAACATTTAAGAGATAAATTTTGAAAAGCTGCGTTCCCCCGCTTTCGGTAAATATGTTACTTATTTTTGGTAGTTTTTTACTTATTTAGTCCCTCGATAGCGTGAGGCATTAATACACAGTTAATGCCCTTTATATATATTTAAATATATCTATGAAGAAACGATGAATTTTTTCATTACGAAATTTTTCGTTATTTTTTCATTATGAGGTTTTTTCACGCTGACTACTTGATAAATTCTTATAAAGAATTTATCCTATATTATATATATATATATATATATATACACACACACACACACATATATATATTTATATATTTATATATATATAGGTATACATATATACGTAAGGTGTGACTTGAGGGGAATATAGTAGCTATTTCTAATATGTCAGACGACTATCTGGAAGCTTGTAGAATACCTTGTACAATACTCATTCTCTTTCTTAGCTTCTCGCACCTTCTGTTTCCTGCCTTCAAAGATACAGTTGGTCTAAGAGTCGATGTGCAGTACGAGTTACTTATTTTTCATTACATCAAATTGGTGTCAGTAATGGAGTAAATTATAGGATAGAAAGTGAAACGTAACGAGAGAAAGAGCTGGCAGCACATATATACATCCTACATAAGCTCCGTTATAATAGGGATTGCGTATTTCATTCAATTAAATCACGATTATGGTTTAGAATAAAAACAAGGAAAGAAGCTTTACAGTAAATAAGAAGATTTTATAGCAGTACAGCTTTTGTGAGCCAAAATGATGTTTGCTATTGTAGAAACATATCTCCAGTGGGGACACAAGAATTACATTATACTTCATATTCTCTGTTGACAAAACATAAACAGAGAACTCGATTGCTGAAACAATGTTTGTACAATGAGAAATGTGTTCGCAATGTTGGATAGCTTTCTCTTCTATGAATTATATGCTTAAAAAGAAAAAAAAAAAACAGAAATCTAGTGTGACATTACTGGTGGGTGTTTTTAGCAATCAACATTCGTTAGACATGAACATGAAGGGAATTCTAACCTTATATATTTTCCAGAGAAATATTTATGAATATATATATATAT
>NC_068985.1:102793410-102794351 GCF_001194135.2 Octopus bimaculoides | reverse complement strand
TATATATATATATATATATATATACACTTCTATCTATCTATCTATTTATCTATCTATCTAACTATCTATCTATCTATCTATCTATCTATCTATCTATCTATCTATCTATCTATCTATCTATCTATCTATCTATATAAATATATATACGTATGAAAGCACAAATAGCAACCCTTTCGTTGAACACACGTTCGATTTGGCGGCTATCACTAAGTGGTCATTGTATTTCGTGTCAAGAATATGTTAATGAAATATGAGATCTACGTTGCAAGACTTAGGTCAGATTTATACTGCACCTACTATTCCATAATATAGGACAATTTCTCCCTGTGTTTTATACAGGCAGTGTTAATTAAAGCTTTAGAATTTCTAAACTTTTTTATGTCTAATGTAAGTGCTCGGCGAATTGCTGGAGTCATTAGCTTAGTTGATTAGAACTCTTCCTATTTTTTTATCTAAATCTCTGCGATTTGAGCTCAAATTTTCTGTATCATTTCAAGTCGATAAAAAGTAATAATCTAGATGGATTGATGGAGGAAAAACTTTTGGCCGGTTGGTAAATATTCTTTGCCGTGGCTGTCTCGGTTCTTTGCCTTTTGACAGTAATGATACTGAGTCGAGGGTCATTCTACTGGTTAAATTTCTATGCCGTGAAGAGGAGGATAGGGAGCGTGGGTAACCACTAGTCTTCTTAAAACCTTTTTTAGGCAGACATGCGCAGTTGTATAGTGAAACTTGCCGAACCATCGGACATGAAGTATTGTTGGCTATGTGTTTCATCCTTTCAAATTAAGCAAATATAAACATAGGCTCAGATGTATGTATGTATGTATGTATGTATGTATGTATGTATGTATGTATGTATGCAAGTCTCTATCTATCTATATTTATATATAGAAATACATATGTAAATATATGTATATATATATACATATACATATATA
>NC_068985.1:102791552-102793122 GCF_001194135.2 Octopus bimaculoides | reverse complement strand
TCTATCTATCTATCTATCTATCTATCTATCTATCTGTTTATTTATCTACATACTGCCTGTACTTAAGGATTTATGTTATGGATATGTTGCTCTTGTCAGCTTGAATATAAACGGCAATTCACTCAAATTTCATGTGCAACAGATAAATGAATAAATAAAGTAATATAAAATTAAAATAAAACAACTAAAAACAAATCATTTTGTGATATAATAGAAAGGCAAAGAAGAAAATCAAACGTTAACATCGAAGAAATAATACATATATAACAGCCAAAAAAAAAAAAGGAAAAACAAAAACAGGATAAATATATTTAATAAATGCATCGTTCATAACCCGTTCCAAAATGTCTGGCGCCATTTAAAGTAGAGGCAGAAGCTTTAACATCATAAGCAAACTGACCCGTGGTATATTTAGGCGCGAACCTCGGAGCATTGAGTGATAGGGTGTGATGGAGGTTACCACAGAGTTTAGATGTCATAATACGATCATTACAGTTGTTTTTGTCGTCGTCATCGACTTTCTCAATGATAATGACGAGGAGAAGGAAGAGGAGTATAATGATTGATCAGTCATCATTAATGCGGTAGCTGTTGTTGTTGATGTTGTTGCTATTGTTATTGTTGCTTATATTACTTTTCCCGCTACTCGTCTCATCATTCTTTACTGTCATTGTTGTTGTTCTTGTTGCCATGGTGTAAGTGGTTTGTGGTTGTTACTGCTGTTGGATATACGTTGTTGCTGTTATTTTGATCTTTTTTGTTTTACTATTGTTTTCTTATTTAGTTATTTTTACCATGCTTTTTTTTTATTGTCGTTTGTTCAGCCCTAGGTCTTTCTTGAATGGGAAACGCATGAGGATTTTTGCACAATTCGTGTTTTTTGCTTATTGCTAGTTTCTTTGTACATCAGTTTTTAAGAGATTAATGAGCGAATCCCAGACATTAAAAATGCACTTAATTCAAATAATTTTTTTATATGCTTATAATAGTAACAGAAACACTAAAAGATACGCGCTGCTAAAAAAAGTGAGATAAAAACACCAGACATAATAAACCTCGTTATCGCATTCTACGTTTTTACAACAAACTCCAGCAGCAAGAAGTTAATTTTATTTATTTATATATTTATTTGTCTATATGTGTTAATCTCTTTTTTTTTTATTAATTCTATTTGCTGAAAGATTCACTGATAAAGTGTAAATCCAGAAACATTGATATAAAGAGATGGAAAAAATAAAAGCTAATCAGAAAATATATATCAAGTCATCAGACAATATATATCTCGTAAAAAAAACAAAAAAAAAAACAACAACAGAAGCACAGCAGCATAAAGATCCTGAAATTTATGTCAGGTTTTGTATTCTGTGATGATCTCGCCAGGTGATATCATATTCAGAACACAGCAAGAAACCATCCTCAAAAGATAAACCTTTTTCACGGCTAGAAAGTTCCGAGTTCCGAGCAGTGATTGACAATCCACAAGGCTAAATAAAGGACTGTTTCTATTTCATCTCTGCTGTTACTGTTGTCGCTGTTCTTGTTGAAACTGTGCATACAAACATCGTATATT
>NC_068985.1:102788036-102791004 GCF_001194135.2 Octopus bimaculoides | reverse complement strand
TGCATGTTCAGAGCGCCCTCCTGAGGGCTAAACAACAACAACGACATCATCATCATCATCATCATCATCATCATCATCATCATCGTCGTCGTCGTCATCGTCGTCGTCGTCGTCGTCATTATCATCATCGTCATCATCATCGTCATCCCCTCCTCCTCCTCCTCCTCCTCCTCATCGTCATCATCATCGTCATCGTCGTCGTCGTCGTCGTCGTCATCATAATCATCATCATCATCATCATGGTAAAAAGCAGCAGCATCAACAACAACAACAACAACAACAAAAGGAGCAGCAGCAGCAACAACAACAAAAGTAGCGTTCAGCCTGCTTAACGTTACGTTAATCTCCATGATAATGAGCTCTGATTTAGGAACAAAGCCAGCATTTTTAAGAGGAGGAGGAGATTAGCAGATTCCATACTTGACTGGTATTGTTTTCTATCGATCCTGGAGGGACGAAAGGTAAAGCTGATCTCGACAGAATTTCAATTCTGAACTTCAACAGTCGGAACAAACACTGCAAAGAAATTTTTCCAATTCTTCCAGCTCACCGCTCTGCCAACATGTACAATGATTATAATGATTTCATATTTTGGCACAAGGCCAGCAACTTTAAGGGAAGTGGATTAGTCAATTAGTCAATTAGATTGAATCCTTGCTATCTACTTTATGGATCCCAAAATGATGAAAAGAAAAGTCAGCCTTGGCGGAATTTGAACTCAGAACATTGTTGGCACTCCGTTGCGTACGATGTCGAGGGTTCCAGTTGATCCGATCAACGGAACGGCCTGCTCGTGAAATTAACGTGCAAGTGGCTGAGCACTCCACAGACAGGTGCACCATTAACGTAGTTCTCGGGGATATTCAACGTGACACAGTGTGACAAGGCTGACCCTTTGAATTACAGGCACAACAGAAACAGGAAGTAAGAGTGAGAGAAAGTGGTGGTGAAAGAGTACAGTAGGATTCGCCACCATCTCCTGCCGGAGCCTCGTGGAGCTTTAGGTGTTTTCGCTCAATAAACACTCACAACGCCCGGTCTGGGAATCGAAACCGCGATCCTATGGCCGCGAGTCCGTTGCCCTAACCACTGGTCCATTGCGCCTCCACACTCAGAACATAAACAAACGGTTAAATGCCGCTTAGAATTTTACCTGACGTGTGATTCCATTCTCCCGGCTCACCGTTCTGCCAACCTCTCTAATAAGGGTAATAAAAAGATACTTTGTCTGATTTTTGTAACTTAGCTCACATGTTGTTATCTACCCTATCTTCAGGATCTGAATAAAACTTAACTCTATACCGGAGTTATTAACACACGTATGATAAAGAATGTATTGATTAGTACGTCCCCAAAGTGTTAAGTAATCTCTCATCATTATCATCATGTCTTACAAAGGAAGCGAACGACTTCTTTTTTATGGATTCAGAAAGTTATTTTCTAAATCCGAGATAGAATAATCTAAGCATCATGCTTAACTTTATAGTTCTCCTAAACGATTCTTTGATTGGTTAATAGAGAATTAGCAAAATAATGCAAAAACTATGCTGTCGTTTGAACACGCTTCTACTATTATGGCCACAATTTCCTTCCTCCCTTTCTTTCTTTCTTTCTTTCTTTCTTTCTTTATTTATTTCTTTCTTTCAGTCATTCTTTCATTCAACACTTTTCAGTCATCCAATCTTTCACCATTTATATGACTCCTACCATATTTTCCTCATTCCATTCTTTCATTTATTCAAACTTTCATCCATTTTCCATACACTCTCACTATAAACTTAAACAACAACACCTTAACTTACCTTTCTGTAACTTTGAAGTTTTATCTGCACATTATACAAAGAACATTCACTTACCTACAAAAGAAAGAAAACAAAACATACGTTACAAAATTGAACAAAAATCTTTTATCGATGACTACTCATTATAAATTTTGTAAAAGGCGTGGAATAGCAGAAACGTGAAAAGTTGGATTAAATAATTTACATAATTCCATTTTGCTCTCTTTCTCTTTTCCGAAATAAAATCCTACTCGAATGATTTCATGGCTCTATGCCTCGAAATACAAACACAATAAATGTAATGAAATTGATACAATACATTTTATCATCGTCTGACAAACATTTGGTTTTGTTCCGAAGTAGGATTTTTATACTGAGAATTGATAGTTCCCTTTTGCATAACTCCAATACTATTGTAAAGGCAAAAGGTAGATTTCATTGAATCAAATACAGTATATCACTGTTTGTTGATGCTAGGTAGGATTTTAAATTTACAGTCTAACTAAACTGAATATCGTTTTTCGGTATTGCCATATCACATGTATGTATGTATGTATTTATTCTTTTATTCTTTTACTTGTTTCAGTCATTTGACTGCAGCCATGCTGGAGCACCGCCTTTAGTCGAACAAATCGATCCCAGAATTTATTCTTTGGAAGCCTAGTACTTATTCTATCGTCTCTTTTGCCGTACCGCTAAGGTTACGGTGACGTAAACACACCAACATCGGTTGTCAAGCGATGGTGTGGAGACAAACACAGATACATAAATACAAATATGTATATATTTACGACGGGCTTCTTTCAGTTTCCGTCTACCAAATCAATTCACAAGGCTTTGGTCAACCCGAGGTTATAGTAGGAGATACTTGCCCAAGATGCACGCAGTGGGACTGAAGCCGGAACCATGTGGCTGGGATACACACACACACACACACACACACACACACACACACACACACAGATATGTGTGTGTGTTTGTGTGTCTATGTTTGTTCCCCCACAATTGCTTGACAACGCATGTTGGTATGTTTACATCCCTATAATCTAGCGGTTCGGCAAAAGAGACCGATATGATAAGTACTAATCTTATAAACAATAAGTCCTGGGGTCGATTTGTTCGACTAAAGGCTGTGCTCCAGCATGGACGCAATCTGAAACAAGTAAAAGAATAAAAGAATATATATA
>NC_068985.1:102785334-102787789 GCF_001194135.2 Octopus bimaculoides | reverse complement strand
AATATATATATATATATATATAAAAATAAAGATACATGGATACATAGATACAGACATACATATACACACCTATTTATATGTGCGTACATGCATAATGTGTATGAGAGTGTTCGTTTTTGGTAAGGTGAGAATTCTGTTTATTTGGATATGTTTTTCCTAAACAATATATATATATATGTGTGTGTGTATTATTTATGTATGTATATGTATTTGATGAGCTCACTCCGCAGGTGTTCTGCAAGAACCTCTGTGAAAAAATCAATCACCGTTATACGAAATTATAAAATTACAAGTGTAAACAAGTGTTCAGCCATCTACATTATCGTACTGGGAGAGATGAGATTCATCTTAATAAGTACTTAATGAAAACATTTGTTTAGTCATGTTTTGCTTAGTTTTGTTACTTTTCTTCAATGAAAAAGTGGGGGAAATGTGTCTTACGTATGTAAACAAACGCACCAATTGCATACCCCACCACAATCAAAAAAAGAAAAAGAGAGAAGAATTTAAAAGAAAGCTCAAATCTGCAGGATATGTTTGTCAAGAGTTCTGAAGGTTATGCTTTACATCGTAAAACATATATATCAATTATACTACATTTACGTAGAATATGACGTGTATATGAAATATGTATTCCTCCAATAGTTTACTGCTCATAAGGTGCGCGCGCACACTCACAGACAGACAGACAGACAGACAGGCAGACAGACAGGCAGACAGACAGGCAGACAGACAGACAGACAGATAGACAGATAGACAGACAGACACACATACACACACATACACACATCACACGTATATCTATATATAAGCACATACACACAATACATGCTACATGCATATGCCTATATATATATTGTTTTCTCTTCTAGGTGCAAGGCCCGAAATTTTTGGCGAGGGGGCCAGTAAATTAGATCGACGCCAGTACGCAAATGGTACTTAATTTATCGACCCCAAAATGATGAAAGGCAAAGTCGAGCTTTTATTTCATACTTGTCTTTTATTTCATACTTGGTTGCCGGCTTTCTTTCAGGAAAAGTTTCTGATAAATTACAGAACGAGACATGAGTGCACCTCGGTGTGTTTCCTGTAGCAATGTTGGTTCATCTGGTACCGCAGTCAAAAAATTGTTCAAATGTATTTTGAAAACACCTAAATCTACATATCGGAGATATGTTAGGCTGTTTGGGAAGGTTTTGAAAATTTATGGGTCTTCGAAACAAGCTGTTACAGTACAGTGCCTTTAGCCACTACGGAGCGGAGAGGGTCGTTCGTACACTGCAGTGGCGTCCAGTTTAGTGGCTGGTATAGCTTTCACTTCCAAAGTCTGGAACTAGATTTACACGTGGTTCTTGTATCAGAAGGACGAAAAATGCATTCTACAACATATTTGAAACAAATAAGTTGGAATAACCGATAAACCATTTAATAAAATGTCATTGTTTCTCCATTTTCCTGTGTAGAGCGCGCCTTGTGTTAAACGTACCCTAATATTTTGACAGAAAAACCGACACATGGTGACATTTTTATGTAAAAACATGATTTTTGTATATTCATTTTCACACACACACACACACACAATGCATGTATGTATGGACGTGTGTATGTATGAATGTATGAATACACGTATATGTATGAATATATATATAAATATATATATATATATATATATTCAAAGAGGTATATAATAAGAAATATTTACCTCTTATGTTAAAATGCAAATCTTATTTTATATAAATGCGTCTGTGGTCCATCATCGAAAGACGTTATCACCACCAGTTCTAACAATCGACAAGGAACTTCGTAAGTCACTATGATGCTTCTATAATTCTCTCAAGAATTAAGGGCTCGTGGTATGGCACGGCATAGAGATATGCATACATGTTTGTATGCATATGTGTATGTCTTTGTATGTGTCTGCATATATACAAAAGCTTGAAAATGGCTAATTGATTATTACGTTGATGATGATAATACTGGAAAAACTACTATAATACGACTTATTATAAATCACCAATAACAGAAATATTGATAAATATTAAAAACAAAACGGATAAACATGCCTCAATATGAAGCAATTTGATCTGTACTAGTGACCTAGTAAGACATTTGAACTTTTAACCTCGGACTAAACTTTGGAACTTCATCTTAGAATTACATACAGGAAGTACAATCTTGGCCAAATCCGAAATCGAAACGCATAGATGGTTGCCTGCCAAATATCATGTAAGGACCACAATGTTCCATCGTCACAAATTATTCGTACAGACATACATACAAATACATACATAGACACATACACACACACATATATATCTCTCTCTATATACATGTGTTGGTATATTATACAGACACACGTAAAAATGTCCAAATATATAAACACACGTACACTCTTTGATACGCATACATAAAAAAATATGTATATATATATATATATATATATATATATATATAT
>NC_068985.1:102784893-102785324 GCF_001194135.2 Octopus bimaculoides | reverse complement strand
TATATATATATATATATATATATATGTATGTGTGTGTGTATGTGTGTGTGAATATATATGCTCATATGCGTACACTCGCTCACACACACAGATATATGCATACATAAAAACATGTGCGTGTGTGTGTGTGTGTATGTATATATATATACACAGATATGTATACTTCACATTAAAAGATTATTCACTAAATATTACTAATAAAACTGACGATATATCTTCGAAGATTCATTCCCTGGTAAAGTTCCATGTATTTAAAGATTGTTCAGGCAGAGTTGGTTCCCTTAGCTACAGTTGTCGAAATTGTGCGAACCAACCTCGTTTTCGATACCATGCGGAACATACGTACGCATGCACGCACGCACAAGCACACAAACTAATTTTATTATATTAGATATATATGTGAATATATATATATATATATATGAAAATAT
>NC_068985.1:102783875-102784549 GCF_001194135.2 Octopus bimaculoides | reverse complement strand
TATATATACAAGCAGACATATATGCATGTATGCAAATTTCGAATTTTGTGCTCTGTGCTTGTTTGAAAGCTTTTGATTGCTTTATCCAAGACCGTTTCGTGCTCGCAAACATATACTTTCTATTTCATACTATCCAGGTTTTACTTTTCCTGCTTAGAAGCCGTACGTGTCAGCTTTTTTTCTCATAGGAACAAGTTAATAAGATGCGAATATATTTCGCCGTTCTTTCTCTATGGAATACACATCTATACACACAGGCAAATGAATCGCAGACTGCCTATACGTATATAGACACAGACATACATACACACACGTACACACACACACACACGCGTGCGCATGCGTACACACGCACGCATACACATATATGTATATTTATGTGTGTGTACAGGTACGTGTTTATGTATCTGTCTATAGATGAATATATACATATTCGCATATATAGTCATATGTTTAGGACTATGTATATACAGACCTACATACATACACACACACATATATATATGTATGTGTACACATACAACTTTATATGTACTTACATACAAATATATATATGTATGTATATAGATATACATACATATATACATATGTATGTATGTATATCTATCTAGCTATATATCTGTATATATATATATATATATATATATATGTGTGTGTGTGTGTGTGTGTGTATA